>NC_069078.1:29853140-30155461 GCF_025698485.1 Gossypium arboreum
CCAGGCCCAATCTCATTCATATGGCCTATTAGGCCCAAATTACATTCGTATGGCCCATTAGGCCCAAATCATATTTGTATGGCCCATTAGGCCCAAATCACAATCGTATGGCCCATTAGGCCCAAATCACATTCATATTCATGCTTTCATATAACTTCCATCACTTAACATCAAGTTGCCAATTTTGCCAATTATGGGCCCAATAGCCCATCGGGCCCACTATGCTCAGTCAGGCCCGGTTGGCCAAAACACGACCCAAGTTCATGGAATCACCGATGGGCCTCAAATAACCTATTGGTTTCCCCCTTATGAGTGTTTGTGCACTTGTAAGACTACCGTAGCCAAACTTTTGACTTTTCGACATTTTGACATTTTGGTATTTCAGCTTTTCGGCATTTCGGGATTTCTCGATCTACCTGTGTGTGTGCAGTGTATGTACATACTTGGTAATAAACCATGTTACGATCCCCCTTACCACAAATCTACAATCGATATCAGTCAATGATTACTCACATATACTTATCAAATACTTTACAAAAGTGGAAGTCTCACATTAACCTTGCCTGAAATGCCAAGTCTTAATAGCTTTTCCTTGACCACTAATCACGAGTACTTCCCAGATCTACATTAACCTTTATTGTTAGAAACATATTGGGTGACTTGTATCCATCATATGTAACCCTTTACTACTAAAGCCTATTCGGGCAACCTTTACCGAAGTGAAGAACACTTACCAATATCTCACACCTAAGGAGCAAATCTGCACATATCCAAAAGACTGGGATTTGATGCTAATCCTACCAAAACCGATAAGAAGAAGTGAGGGATAGTGTGATCTATACTAGCAAAATCGATGGAGAGAACAAAATACTTACATTAGAATTGACCGAGTGGAAGGGTAGTGGCGGCACAGAGGATATTCGGCTCTTGAAACTTGTATGGTGAAAAAGGTTATTCGGCACAAAGAAAAGTAGAAATCATTTAAAACCAGAGGTGAATCAACAAGAAAACTATGAGTAGGGAAGAATGGAGAATTGGCACAAAGAAAAAGAAGGAAGCACAAGGGATTTTCGGCATTTAGATCTTTGGAGAAAATAGGTGCTTTCTGGCAACAAGGTGAGGGAAAATTCGGCATTAGCCTGGCAACCTCACATTCGGTACCTATATATAGCCTCTATGGCTGAATTTCCTATGCCCAAATTCCCAATTCGGCTCCACCTCTTCTTCACTACTCATTTTCTAATTTTTCTCCCTGATAACCCTTTAATCCCCTCCTCAAATTTCTCCTCTTATCACTCCCTACAGAGTTCACATTCAACGCCACCACTATCCATCCCTTAAGCAAAAATAAATCCTTCTTTTGAGCAAGGAGGGATTCGAACCCCGGACCTCCTTGTTATGCATGTGACGCCACTTGCCACTCCACCACAAGGCTTTCTTGTGTCCAATTCTTCCTTCATTTATTTAAAAGCCAACCTACTTGCTAACAAGGTTCTTTTAATAATTACACCATAATTTCCTTCATCCCTAAGCTCAAACTCAAACCTTAACCAAGACCTACTATCACATAATTAACACTTGACTAGGAATGTTAAGCATAATTTTTATCGAAACCAAAAAAAAAGAGAGTTTGAGATTTCTAGATTTTTGTGGCGTTACAACTCTACCCCTAAAAGAAATTTCATCCTCGAAATTCCCAACTATTAGTACAGCTGCGTAGCATAGACTTCCACACCACAGTACCGCTGTGTACTCTAATTCCAAACTAAATAAATAGCATATTCTGGTTAACGTACGTACCAATATTCACCATTGGAGCGTCTCCGGCCTCTCAACGATGGGCTACATAGACCAACGCTAGCTGTCTCACCTCAGCATGACCAGCACCTCTGCATGGTGCTCCACGGCCCAAACCGTTTCCACTCCTAGCCTGACCATGGCCTCTAGGCGGCTACTGACACCCCTCGGTGGTTGTACATCACCTCTACCCATGTCTGGCACCTGAACTGGCATCCTAGGGCAATTCTTGATCCTATGCTCCATAGATTCACAAGCCAGACAAGCTCCCATCCTCTTCCAACACTCGCCTACATGACCTTTCCCACAATTAGCACAAAGTGGCACCCCTGGATTCACAGCAGGGGGCCTTGCTTTAACCGGCCCATTATCTTTGGCCCTAGCCCTAGGCCTCTGTCCAACACCAGGAGTCTCAGCCTCCCTTTTATTCCTACCCTTTTCTTTTTCTCGATTTAAGCACTCAATGCGCTGCACCTCCTCCGCTATCTTTGCTTTCTCTACCAACTCCGAGAAGACTCGCTCCCTTTTATGGAGCTATCAATACTCTGAGGCTATCTCTAAGTCCATTCTCAAATCTAACGCAATGCTCATAGTCCGTTGCCACCATAACTCTTGCATACCTACTAAGGCGTAGAAATTCCACCTCACACTCCGCCACAGATTTGTTTCCCTGAGTCAAGTTTAGGAACTCCTTCCTTCTAGCATCCACATAACTCACACCTACATACTTCCCTTGGAACGCAGTTTTGCAGAAGTCCCAAGTGACTTGCTCAGGTTGGGTGCCCTTTTTTACTGTCAGCCACCACTAGTAAGCTTCTTCCCTAAGTAGTGACACTGGCCCTTTCAACTTTTCTTTAGGAGAACAGTCCAAGTCCTCCATTATCCTTTCGGTGGCCTCCAACCAGTATTCTGCTATGTTAGGAGCCACACCATCCATGCCTTTAAAGATCTCAACCTCATTTGATCGAAGTCACACCGAAATGGACCCCTGATTTATTGTGCCGTTATTGGGCCCTGCGACCCTTTCCAAAATCCTCAGCATTGCATGCGACAATACATCTTCCCCTACGACCTGATCATACGACCTAGTCCCAGCTACGGGTGAGGCTGAAGCCTCTTCTACTCCAACATCGGGCATATGGCCTGATGTCAATGATTCAGCCCTAATACTTCTGCGGCCTTGGCTACCACCTCTTGCACCTCTTCTAACACTCATCGTTATCTCATGTATTTTCTGGATTAGAAATTTTATGAAGTTTTAGTTAGTTTTAATAATTAAACTGATGTTTTATGGAAGTATTAAAAGAAGGTTGTTTTCATAAATCCTCTACAGTTCCCTGGTCCTGCAGGTTTCAGTTTCAATCTAAAAAAAAAATTAGCATAATCATCTAAAGTATCCCAATAACTACCTACAGTATATTTAATTACACAAGCTTAAGAATAACTGAACTTACTTGGTTCAACATCGAAGACTCGGTGTGTCGCACAGCAAGAATTTTTTTCGTCCACAACATTGTGATCCAAATTTTTTTTAAAACAAAACCAAAGTAATAAGGCCAATTCACAGCCCCAGTTTTGCAATCTAGGCTCTGATACCACTAAATATAACACTCCAAACCCGTCCCGGACTTTATGGTCGAATTTGGCGCGTCACATTGAAGTGTTTTAGCGAAAACCTTGTTTTCATTGAAAACTCTTCTTAAAATGAGAAACCTTAATTAACCTATAAAAACTCTCTTTCAATCGCGAATGCTTGTTTAAAACATATGATTTATGAAAGCCTGTCATTTTTAAATTTAATTGCCAAAACGTAGAAAAGTAATCTATGATTTAGGAAACTGATGTTCACCTTCTCATAATTACAATACATAAAGATAACATTTCAAATAATAATAAAAGGGAAGGCCTTATTACATTCCAGTCTAAAGTTACTTAATAATCTAAAAACTTTATGCTTTAAAAAACAAGTCCAAGTCGTCTTGCTAGTTGGCCACCTCAGAGTCCCTCCGAACATCGAACCTTTTACTGAGCATCACTTGAGAAAAATAAAAGAGGGGGTGAGTTTACGAAAATTCAATGTGTACAACCCTCAACGAGTAATAAGCATTCATCAATCCATAAAATCATACATGCAATGCAATGTAGTGCAATCCACCCCAATAGTCCAACTGTTACACATCAAATCCGTCCCCCGATACACATCATGTGGGGATATAAATATGGACCCACCCATTCGATACACATCAATGATAGCCCGGTTGTAGAACTACCTTCATTACAGCAAGCTGGCAATTACATATTGGGTTTAATAGCCGTCGGTGGATCCACAGTTGTCAAGCAACCATTCGATCCTCATATACATCATCCGTTCCATAATTCCCAATGCATATGCAACTTAAACAGAATATCGAATGTAAGCAGCAGATATACATATAACATCCGTAAATCTTACATTCAACACATAGGGGTATTTTTGTTATTTTCGCCCTTAGGGGCATTTTGGTAATTTCTCTTTATTAGGTTTATTACTTACCTTGGCCCGTTAACAAGTCCTCGTTGGGTAAAGTGAACAGATCCTATGCACCAGGTAGGATTCTAGAGAAGAGGAGGTGAGTCATTAAGACCGCTTTAGTACTAAGCTCTCCCTAGATCCAATCCTATACATGCATATACACATTACCATACCTTAACCTTATGACACGTCCACGATCGCAATTAATTAATTAAACAGTTATTTGATACTAGGCCTAAAACCCTTTAATACATACATGCATATGGCCCATCAGGTCCATTCTCATTCATATGGCCCATAGGCCTAAATCACATTCGTATGGCCCATTAGGCCCAAATCACATTCATATTCACGCTTTCATATAATTTCCATCACTTAACATCAAGTTGCCAATTTTTCCTATTTCGGGCCCAACAGCCTATCAGGCACACTTAGCCCATTCAGGCTCGATTGGCCAAAAGACGGCCCAAGTTCATGGAATAGCCCATGGGCCTCAGATAACCTATTGGTTTCCCCTTTACGAGTGTTTGCACTCACTTGCAAGACTACCGTAGCCAAACTTTCGACTTTTCGACATTTTGGCTTTTTGGCATTTCGACTTTTTGGTATTTCGGGATTTGCTGATCTACTTATGTGTGTGTAGTGTATGAACACACCTGGTAATAAAGTATGCTACAATCCCCCTTACCACAAACCTACAATCGAGATCACTCAATGATTACTCACATATACTTATCGAATACTTTACCAAAAGCCAAAGTCTCACCTTAACCTTACCTGAAATGCCAAGTCTTAATAGCTTTTCCTTGATCACTAATGTAACGCCCCCATATCCGAGACCATTTCCGGAGTCTAGTAGGAGGTTTTAACGGTCTTAATTCATTAATTAAACAGCTCAAACAATTTATTTTAGAATTTCCAGACAAACTGGCTAACTGCATCACAGTCGCTAAAAAATCCATATCCCAAGTTAAGAAACTCGAAATCCAATTCCATAAATTTTCCCTGAAAACTGACTCATATATCTACTTACAAAATTTTTTCTAGAATTTTTGGTAGGGTTAATTAGTACAGTTTATTAGTTAAATTCTCCCCTGTTTCAGGGTTCGCCTACTCTGAACCCTGTGTATTACGGATCAAATATATCCCTGTCCAAAGTTTCAATGACTATGCCATTTGCTTCTCATAAAACTAGACACAATACGGATTTCATACATGTAAGGTAAAACTCGTAATTGTTTTTGTACAATTTATGGTAAATTTTTAAATTTAGAACAGGGGATTCATAAATTGTTCTAACCCTATTTCACCAAAACGTAAATATTTAATAAAATACAACTCTTTTACCTATTTTGTTTCTTCCAAATGAAAATAGATTCATTAAGCTTCGATTCCATATTTTATTCATCATCTAATTCTATCCCTACTATTTTTAGTGATTTTTCAAACTCACGTCACTGCTGCTGTGTGATTCTGTTTTATAGCCAATTTCACCATTTTATGGATTTCCATAGATTAGTTAACACATAAAGCATAGATGTTATCAAATATAATCTTGATTAGCCACTCCAATAGCTAATCATTCTCAAACATTTCCATCCCCATGCATGAGCTATATCATAAGATTATATACACAAAAAGATTATAATGCTATACATGCCATATTCCCAAAACATGCAAGCCACCATACCAAGATGGTCCGTTGATAGTGTGAGCGTGCCTCTGACCGTCCTGATCTCCAAACCGGCTTGTCAAAACTACAAGGAATGGAAGGGAGGGAGTAAGCATAAATGCTTAGTAAGTTTACATGCAAGTAACAAATAACTTAACAAAAAAAATATACCAACCAACATTAGCATAATATCACCAAAACATGTATCACATTTCTATTCATCATTCATCATCTTACCATATTATTGTTGTCGTATCAAGTCTCAACCCGAGGGTTAAGTACATACCTATCCAAAGTTCCCATTCCACAACACTTACCAATACATTACTTGCATCTTGAGTATTCTTCCATTTCACTAGAATTTTACCCGTTGAACACATCGGAATATAACTCGGATACATGGAATGTCTACACATAAGTGCCACATATGTAGCCAAGCTACCATGTAATACGCCCATAAGCGAACTCGGACTCAACTCAATGAGCTCGAGCGTTCGCATCCATAAGTGAACTCGGACTCAACTCAACGAGTTCGGATGCCTAGTTACATCTCACGAACTCGGACTCAACTCAACGAGTTCGGACGTTCGCATCCATAAGTGAACTTAGACTCAACTCAATGAGTTCGGATGCCTAGTTACATATCACGAACTAGGACTCAACTCAACGAGTTCAGATGCCCAAATATCCAAATCTATTCCTAAGGTTCAACGGGACTTTCCTCGTTCATACTCCTTTACCATTCTCCTTGGAATACCAATGACGATACTTCGGTAGTCTTTCACATTTTTCACATAATTCATAAAATTTTTGCATGTTGTCCAACAATGACCACAAAGCATAGAATTGCATGATAACAATCATAATATTGTATAAATAGCATTAAATGATTTAAAATAACGGTTATATTACAATATTTACATATAAACTTACCTCGATACAAAATGAGAATAGTCGAGCCTATTCCTCGTAAACTTTATTTTTCCCCCGATCTCGACTCGAATCTCTTTTCTCTTCATCTATAATAATAAATTAATTTATTTAATACACACATTCATCAAAACAGCCCCTAATACGAACTTTGGCAAAATTACCATTTTGCCCCTAAACTTTCACATATTTACACTTTTGACCCAAGGCTCGTAAATTAAACCTCATCCTATTTTCTTATGTTTTATGACATGCTGGTCATTTTTCCCTTCTATAGCAACACCAAATTCACACTCTAACATGTACTTATGAATATTAGGTATTTTTACCGATTATGTCATTTTACTCGTTTTTACGAAAAATCACTTAGCAAAAGTTGTTTAACACAATCTCAAACTTCATATTCTACCATAAAACATCAAAATTCATACATATCATCCATTGGTAAAATTTTAAATATAAACCCTAGGTCAAAATATTGGTAGAAATAGTTAAACCGAGCTATAATGATTTCAAAAATGTAGAGAACATTAAAAACGGCAATCACTTACAGTCAAGGCTTAAAAGTGTTGAAACCCTAGCTATGGTGGAGAGAAAAATTTGGCAGCAACTTATGGAGAAGATGATCATTTTTGTGTTATTTTCCCCATTTTATTTCATTTAATATTCAAATGACCAAAATGCCCTTCCTTACTAAACTTTCAAAAATTCCATCCATGTCCAATTTTTGTCCATAAACTTAGAAATTGGTCAAATTTCTATTTAAGACCTCTTAATTAATATTTCAAAGCAATTTCATACTAGAAACTTCTAGAATGCAGGTTTTGTAACTTATTCAATTTAGTCCCTAACTTCAAATTAAGCACTTTATGCATATAATTTCTTCACGAAATTTTCACAAAATCATGAAATCATATCATAGACCTCAAAATAATCATAAAATAATTATTTCTATCTCAGATTTGTGGTCCCAAAAACCACTATTCTAATTAGGCCCTAATTCGGGATATCACAACTAATCACGAGTACTTCCCAGATCTGCATTAACCTTTATCGTTAAAAACATATTGGGTGACTTGTATCCATCATATGTCACCCTTTACTACTAAAGCCTATTCGGTCAACCTTTACCAAAGTGAAGAACACTTACCAATATCTCACACCTAAGGTGCAAATCGGCAGGGATCTAAAAGACTGGGATTCAATGCTAGTCCTACCAAAACCGATTAGAAGATGGAGAGAACAAAGCACTTACACTAGAATTGACCGAGTGGAAAGGGTAGTGGTAGCACAGAGGATATTCAGCTCTTGAAACTTGTATGGTGAAAAAGGTTACTCTGCCCAAAGAAAAGTAGAAATCGTTTAAAACTAGAGGTGAATCAAAAAGAAAACTTTGAGTAGGGAAGAATGGAGAATCAGCACAAAGAAAAAGAAGGAAGAACAAGGGGTTTTCGGCTTTTAGATCTTTGGAGAAAAAAGGTACTTTCTGGCAACAAGGTGAGGGAGAATTCGACATTAGCCTGACAACCTCACATTCGACACCTATATATAGCCTCTATGGCCGAATTTCCTATGCCCAAATTCCCAATCTGACTCCACCTCTTCTTCACTCATCATCTCCTAATTTTTCTCCCTGATAACCCCTTGATCCCCTTCTCAAATTTCTCCTCTTATCACTCCCTACAGAGTTCACATTCAACACCACCACTGTCCATCCCTTAAGAAAAAATAAATCCTTTTTTTGAGCAAGAAGGGATTCGAATCCCGAATCTCCTTGTCGTGCATGTGACGCCACTTGCCACTCTACTACAAGGCTTTCTTGTGTTCAATTCTTCCTGCATTTATTTAAAAGCCAACCTACTTGCCAACAAGGTTCTTTTAATAATTAAACCATAATTTCGTTCACCCCTAAGTTCTAACTCAAACCTTAACCAATACCTACTATCACATAATTAACACTTGGCTAGGAATGTTAAAAACAATTTTTATCAAAATCGAAAAAAAAGAAAGTTTAGGATTTCAGGATTTTTGGGGCGTTACAATATTGGTACAACCCGAATCGGGTAAAGAATTTGTGATCTACAATGATGCTTCGTTGATCGGACTGGGATGTGTTTTGATGCAAGAATGCAAATTCATTCCTTATGCTTCAAGATAATTAAAGTCGCACGAAAAGAACTATCCGACACACGATCTTGAGTTAGTTGCGATTGTGTCTGCTCTAAAGATTTGCCATCATTACCTATTCGAAGAGAGATGTCATGTATATTCTGATCATAAGAGTTTGAAATATCTGATGACTCAAAAAGATCTGAATCTGAAACAGAAAAGATGGTTAGAACTGCTAAAAGACTATGAACTTGTGATAGATTATCATCTGGGCAAGGCATATGTTGTTGCTGATGCTTTGAGTCAAAAATCATTATTTGCTCTGCGTATGATGAATGCTCATTTGGTGTTGTCTAATAATGGTTCTGTCCGGGCAAGGCAAATCCCATTTTTCTTCGTTTCAGGTACACACCTGTTTCGATTGCAATGCAACAGCAACCCCGAGCTCTTCAAAACCTAATAAAAGCAATCCAAAGGCCACTTAACAAATGATTTACGAGCCAACACTTTAGCCCAAAAATCACACAAGTGACTTACCGATGAAACAAGTAATCCTTAGCACGGTTTAGGCTATTCGAGTGTAACTTTACTGGTCACCATGTTTTCCTACTTTAGAAACATGCAGAAAAGTTCATTAACTTATATACCGAACTGCCAATACAACAATTAAGCTTTAACCAACATGTTGAAAAAACCAAGTTCCAGAAACTGGAATCTCACATACCAGAATAGTGCGAAATACCAAAATAATGATACGAAAGGACTACAATACAAAAGATTAAAATCAATAGAGGAGGAGGAAAAAAGAAAATACAGGGAGAGGTAGATGAAACGTCAGTTTCTTTCTTGTTTGACTTAAACTCTACCGGTTAAATGAGTAAAAATAAACTCCCACGCTCGTGCAGGGATTTGAACACAGGACCTCCAGCACAACACAACACACCCTTACCACTCGAACCAACAAGCTCATTCTAATATGGAACTACAGAAAATTAAATATAAGCCTATTGAACAGAGATTGGGCTTAATTCCAAAAATCACAAAAATTGCCAAAGGTAGGACTTGAACCAGGGACCTCTCACACATACCTAGAACATTTAACCACTGAAGTAGATACACATTGTGTCACCTTTTAACGAAAAGAAAAATAAGAATTTTGAGGCGTTACAGACGGGGGTGTACCAAGCCATATGGCTAAGTCAGTTTCAAGCACAGGCTAGACACACGGGCGTGTGACTGGCTGTGTAACCTAAGTCAATAGCCTCAATTTTCACATGGCCTGGCACACGGGCGTGTCTGGTGGCCATGTGGACAAGTCAGTATGTATGCCCTCTTTCACCACGACTTATATACAGGGGCATGTCTAATGCCGTGTGAGGCACACAATCTATTCACACATGCATGTGACCTTTGTAAATTAGAAAAAAATTATTTATTTTATAAAAATTTTTTATGTGTTCGGTTTAGTCCCGACCTCTTCCTAATGCATGTTTAAGGTCTTATTGACCTAAGAAAGGGACCATATGTTAATATTTGACTTCGATATGTCAATGTATGACTTTTGATTGTGAAATGATTACGAAATGTTTTGATATGTCCGGTAAAGCCTCATAACCCTAGTCCGGCGATGGATACTGGTTAGGGGTGCTACAGAGTAGACCCGTTGATAGCTCAAGAGTGAGCATTAAATGAGATATAAGATTGAGATAGCTTCGGCTATGTATTTGGAACTTAGGGTGTGAGATTTCCCAAGTATCTGATATTATTTCAAATGGTTCAACTGGTATTCAAATATATGGATGAGTATGAGATTGATATGAGATGGTACAGGTATGTACATGAACCATATAAGTTTTGAATCAAAGAAACTTGTGAATTTCACATCTCACCTTATAAATGAATATGTGATAGGTTTGTGGATTAATATGAGTTGTGTATTGATATATTCAATAATTTTAAATTGTGTATATATGGTAAGTTAAGTTTATTACTATTTTAACTTACTAAGCTTTATAGCTTACTTTGTTTACTTTTTCGTGTTTATAGTGATATCAAAGCTTGAAGATCTTATCACACTATCAAGCTATCACTTTGGTACTTTTGAGCTTATGTTTTGGTTATAAGGCATGTATAGGAGTTATAGTCATTTTGGTATATACTTTGGTAATGAATTTAACCATTTGAGTTGGCTTGTAAATGTTAATTCTTTGGTTTTGTGCATAGCCATGGCAGTTGGCTTATTTTGGTATATTTGGTGATGTATATATTTGTGCAAATGGCATTTTGTTGTGTGGTTGACAATTGCCATTTTATATGCTTGTTTTGAATTGGTATTTGGAGTACCATATGGTTGAAATTTGAAAAATTGGTATGCATGTGATTAGAAAGTAGGAAAGTACATATATGAAGTAAGCTAGTTAAGTGAATTGAGTATGTGATTTTGGCATGAAATTGAATAGCATATTGTGGTACTTGTGTGCCTTGTATTTGATGGAATTGAAATCGCGTGAATTATGCTTGGTTGAGACTAGTTTGAATGTCTATTAATGCTATGCTATATGGAAATTGATGTTTTTAGGTGGTTGAAATTTAGGTGAGAAAGATGGCTTTGTAAATATCCTATTTTTGTCCATACAAACAGAGACACGGGCGTGTGTTTTAGCTGTGTGTGACACACGGTCGTGTGTCCCCTAGTGTTTAATTAGAAATCAAGACAGCATGCTTCACACGATCCAGCACATGGCGTGTGACTTGGCCGTGTGGCGTAAGTCAGTATACCCTACAGGTTTAGCCTGGCCTAGCACATGGCCTTGCACACGGGTGTGTGAGGCCATTTCGAAGGGCACACGGGCTGGAACACAGCCATGTGATCCCATTTCGAATGTCCACATGGCCTGTGACATGAGTGTGTCTTTGGTTGTGTGTCACACAGGCGTGTCTTTGGTCGTGTTTCATAGGGGAGTGTGTCCCCTGCATTTTGTAAATTTTCTATGTATTCCAAAAATTTCCTGAGAAATTGATTTAGTCCCGAACCACTTCTAAATCATGTTTGGGCCTCGTAGGCTCATATTAGGGACTTGATGTATGATTGTGATAGGTTTATATTTGAAAATGAAAAATGTATGAGAAATGTATGTTTAATTGTGTAATAACTCTGGTAATGCTCTGTAACCCTATTCCAGTGATGATATGGGTTAAGGGTGTTACATTTATTAGTATCAAAGCTATGGCTTAGTCGATTCTCGGACTAACGTAGCGTATGTGAGAGTTTAGTTATACATGAAATATATAACCTGTGATAGTGTGATATATCCTGACAGTTTAAATTGTGTTTTCATATAGTAATGGATCCCAATCGAGCAGTGGCTAATGATGTAGAGAGTAATGCACTAGCCTCCGTTCATGGAGTATTGCAATCTGAGTCGAGACCCGTATTGCGTAGTTAGGGAGGAGAGGCCATGGAAGCCTTCTTCCAAATGATGAATGAGTGGTTTACTGAGTTTGTCTGAACAAATCTGGTTGTTTAGCAATGTAACATCCCAAAAATCAGGGGTTAGTAGAATCGGGTTTGTGAATCAAGAGAGACTGGTCTTGCCTTAATTTTTTAAATTTATCTATGCATTTTTAGGAAATAAATGAGGTATTAGTTTGTTGGTTAAGTGTTAGTGAAATGTTCCTTGAAATCCAAGTTCAAATCCCTTCTCTCACACTATTTTTATTATTTTGCAAATTTTTCCTTAAACCCTAGTATGTGACGTGCCTTGTTTATAAAAAAATATTGCAAAATTATTTCAAGAATGAGGAAAAGGCCTAATGGTTAAAATAAATATAAGAAAGCATGGAAATTAAATGAGGCCCCAAGTTTGAATCCCTTTCCTTGCGAAATAATTAAATTTTACAAAATCCCTTATTTTTTTTAATGTGTGTGCCATCCATACCCTTGAACCCTAAGTATAAATATAAATTTTTATTGTATTTTTCAGCCTTCAATTCAAATTTTACCTACCCAAGCCGTTCACCCCCTTCCTCTCATATTTTCTCTTCACTTTTCTTTCTTTCTCCCATTGTTGTCGTCCCCTACACCTAGTTTTACCATCTCTTGCTTTTCTTTTTCTTTTTGCCACAAGATTTGTTAACATACTCTCCACCAAATTGCTTTCATTTTCCTCATTAAAATCAGCCCCAAATCTAAAATCTTGAATTCCAAGATCGATCCCGAACATTGCCAAGAAAGTGCCATTGTCGTTTCTCTCGACTAGCTTGGGTAAGGTCTCTTCTCCCTTCAATTTCTTAATTAATCTTTTCAATTCAAAAAATAAATTTCTAGATCTTGAATTTTTGGATTTTAAATGATTTTAAAGGTAATTTTCAGAATTTAATGAGATCTCAAAACATTTTAAAATTTAGATCTAATTTTGGCCACCGCGATTGGTGGTGCGTGCACCTATGGGGAAGAAAAGGGTCTATTTTGTTTCTTGGTTCTTGCCTATATTTTTCCAGAATTATTTTGAGTTCTTAAACCCTCATAATCAGCTTTTAAACCCATTTCCATTAGGGAAAAACGTTCTTGATCGATTGGCCATTCGGATCCCACAAATAGTGAAGCGTAAATGCAATTAAGGGTAACTAGTTTGTTATTTTGACATAGTTGTTGGGTAAAGGTTATGATTTGATTAAATGAAGGAATTTAACCATTAATTAGCTACTGATTTTTCAGTATATTATTGAATTAGGTGCTATCCCAAACACCCCAAACCATCCGTAAAGGCGAAGAATGACTGTACGTATGGTTCACATCGATACAGTGTAAGGAATCTAACAAGTTTGGATTCATAAAATAGTTATAATTTCAATGATTGGTTTGAACTCATAAGTGGGTTTTTGAGGCTGGTTTAATGGTAAACTTATTTAATTCATACTGAATTTTGTTTAGGTTTGTTTAAGGAATTATTAAGGAAAATTGGAAGATTTACTAGTGTGCTACGATGAAGCGAAAAATAAGGTGTGGGTCCTAAACTCATAAAATTGTTTGAAAATGTTAAATATCATGTTATATATGATAAATTAGCTTGCTGTTTTGATTCTCTTAATAGCCAAATTATTGATTTTGTGAGTGGCCGAACAGGTATGTTTAGAGCCTTAAAGGATTGACGTGTTGGCAAAATTGCTAGTTTGATAGTATGAATATTTGATTGAGTTTGTAATTGCATATTTGAGTTATGATATATAAGAATGTTTGAATGAATGATATAATGTGTTAAGATATTAAGCTTTTGTATGGTTTAAAAGCATGAGATATTTGTTATATTGTGTATTGAAAAGGGTGTTATTTATGCACAATGAAAAACAATATGTGAAATTGAATGATATTGATTGGTACCAACTCAATGGTAATTTGAAAGATTGGAACACTGTTTCCATTTACTGAAAGTATGTGATTATGAATGAGATTGTGCGACATATTGCAGATGCATTGGGTTGGGATTTTTGTGGTTGACGGAGGAGTTCTGTGGAGTACTGGTGGCATCTTAAGTCCGCATTATTTGTAGACAGTGCACTACACCTAGAGTACCGAGGGGATTGGCTATTTTATTGCATATTATATGTTTTTGACGATTGTATCGTACTATTTGATATCTTGTAGATTTTTTGCATTATTAATTATTCGGTGGTTTTACCACATCGAGCTATGCTCATAATGTTTTAGAGTTTGGCAGACGGGTTCTGGGGAACTCATGGTGTGTAGGGGATGGTATGGGTAGGAACTTTTTTGCATTGCATCATGTGCATGACATATTTGAGTGCATTGATTTATGCTACGCATTATACTTTGTTGAATTGAATGGTATCAAAATTAATTATTGTTAATCGAATGAATGATGACCTATGCTCATACACCGTTTGACATAAATTTGATCATGGCTATGTAATGACATGAAATTCCTATGATGGTTCTGTTTTCTTATGTTAATGCTAATATGTTTCACTGTATTTGATGTTTTTGCTCGTTTAAATAATTATTCAACTCACACTGAGATTTTCATAAGCTCACCCCCAAATAGTGTTTAACTTTTGAGGTAAACCTCAAAATTAGGACCAGGCTCGGTATTCGAAGAATCACCTTAGACCTTAGACTATTCTTAATAAGTAGTATTAAGTCTTTATTGGTTTTGTCTTGTAATTCTTAATTATCTCTGATCTGTGGCTTGGTAACTTTTCTTTTGGGAATTTTTGCATGCATGAATTACTCAAGCATAATAACCGGGTAATGCATTATATCAAGCTTAAGTAAAATTTGATATTGTTCCCTAGTTTTCACTACATTGCAAATGAGCTGTTTTTTAAAAAAAATCGATAAGGCAACTAATTTTCCAAAATGACTTGAAAAATGGTTTTTCCGCTGCATTAGTTTAACTTTGTGTTTTCTAAAAGAAGAGCGACAAACAAATGATTTTTCTAAAACAACACTGTCAACAATAAAATGAATCCTAAGCATATACAACCTAATGAATGAATGCTTTTAAGCTAACTCAAAGTAAAACTATGATTTTCTCTAAAATGAGTTTTTTTTTTAACTTCTTAAAAAGTAACGTAAGTTAGCTTAGCCATTTCGGTAGCTAATGTAGCCTTCTCAATCTAGCCATAACGTCTAGGCCGGGTTTGGGAGGTTACAAGCAACCTCCACCCCACCTATTCACCAATCGGTCCCCGTAGCTCCTCAAGGTTTGGAACCTTTATGATTGAGTAAGCCGCCAATTGATAAAATCTGAAAGTATGGGGCTGAAGAGTTCAGAGCTATAGTTGACGGCGCTCCTAAGAGAGCCAAGTTTTGGCTAGAGAATACGATCAAAGTATTTGATGAACTATCTTGCACACCAGCTAAATGTGTAAAATACGCTGTATCATTTTTGAGAGACACTACATATCAGTGGTGGAATACCAAATAATTTTTAGAGTTGAAACAGGGTCGTATGGCAGTAATTGAGTAGGAAAGAAAATTCATGAAACTAAGTAAATATGCTTGAGAATGTGTTTCCACTGAAGAAGTTATGTGTAAGCGATTCAAATACAGGTTGAATGAAGATATTAAGCTTCTAGTCGGGATTCTGGAATTGAAAGAATTTGTTGTTTTGGTCGATAGAGCTTGCAAAGTCGAGGAGCTTAGCAAAGAAAAAAAGAAGAGCCGATTCTAAGGCTAAAGACTCTAGAAAGAGGTCAATGAGTAAACCCTATCATTCTTATTCAAAGAAATCAAGGGATTTTTATAACCGTTCGATTACTTCAGTAGGGTATTATAACAGAGATCGTGGGAAGCAACACACAAGTCCAAAAGCTCAAGCCACTTTAGTATCGAGTGTTGGTAGTGTCAAAACCAACAAACCTGAGTGTCAGATGTGTGAAAGATGACATTTTGGAGATTGTTGGATGAATAATAAGGTCAATTTCAAATGCGGCTCACAAGATCATTTTATTCATAATTGTTTAGAGTTACCCGAGAAAGATAAATTTCTGAATACATGGTCGAGTAATACAAATGTAACACCTCTCACCCATATTCGAGGCCAGAACAGGGTTATGAGGCATTACCAAACTTGCATCGCAAACAATCAAACAATTCTGAGTCATAAATTTCAACCAAATTTAAAACCATTTGCTTTCAGTCATAAAGTCCCTAATACGAGCCTATGACGCCCAAATCATGCTCTGGAAGTGGTTTGGGAGTAAACCAAGAACTTAGGAAGTTTTTACAATACTTAGAAGATTTTTTCCATATACAGGGGTCACATGCCCATGTGGTTTGGAATACGCCTGTGTGGGCAGGTTGTAACAGTTTGGTTTAGACCCTAGTTGGAATAGTGGTTTCGAGACCACAAATCTGAGTTAAAGAAATGTTTAAATATTATTTTTTGTGTTTATGATGTGTGAATTAGCATGTGTGAAAGTCTCGTATGAAAATTTGAATGTTTGTGTGCTTAATTTAATAAAAAGGACCTAATCGCGTAAAATGTAAAAGCTACATGCTAGATGTTAAAAGTGTCTATTTGATTTGGATTTATTTATGAGAGGTCTTTATGTGGTAATTATGCCATTTACATGGTTAATGGACATATATGGACTTATTACAAATGATTTTTATATGTTTTAATAAAGGGAAAATTTGGTATTTGATTAATAATATAAGTTAAATAAAACAAAGCTTAGAATTATCCGACACACGAATTAGAGTTGGCTGCTACTGAATTCACATTGAAAATTTGGTGACATCATTTTGTTCGGTGAAAGATTCCATATTTTTACTGACCACAAGAGCTTGAAGTATCTAATGTCTTAGAAAGATTTGAATTTGAGACAATTAAGATGGCTCGAGTTGTTAAAAGACTATGAATTAGTGACTGATTATCATCCAGGGAAAGCGAGTGTAGTTGCGGATGCTCTGAGTAGAAAATCTTTGTTTGCTTTAAGAGCAATGAATACATGATTGACATTAGTTGATTATGGCTTGATTTTAGCTAAATTAAAAGCTAAATCGGTGTTTCTCTAGCAAATTTGTAAAGCTCAGAAATGTGACAATGAATTTCAAGCTAAAATAATACAGTACGAATTCACTACTGATTCAGAGTATCAGATTAGATCCTATGATTGTTTGCTGTTCCAAGGTAGAATTTGTGTTCCGAGAAATTTTGAGCTTATTCAGAAAATTATACATGAAGCACACAATGGTTGTTTATCCATTCATCCGGGGAGCACTAAGATGTACAATGAATTAAAATAGATGTACTGATGGTCGAGGCATTTCAGAATTTGTGTTGAGATGCTTGGTTTGTCAACAGGTTAAAACTGAACATCAAGTACCTTCGAGATTATTATAGATAGTAATGATACCTGAATGGAAATGGGATAGAGTTATGTTGGATTTCGCATAGGGATTACCCTTATCTTCGAAAAAGAAAGATGCTATTTGGGTTGTTGTTGATCGTTTGAAGAAATCTGCACATTTCATTCCAGTACATATAAACTTTTCACTTGATAAATTAGCTGAATTGTACATCTCTAAAATTGTCAGATTGTACGGGGTGCCAATTTCTATTATTTCGGACAGAGATCCGCAGTTTACATCATGATTTTGGAAGAAATTACAAGAGGCTTTGGGTACACAGTTGCATTTTATTATTGCTTTTCTTCCTTAAACCGATGGTCAGTCCGAGAGAGTGATTTAGATTCTTGAAGATATGCTTTGTTTCTGTGTTTTAGAATTTGAAGGCAATTGGGAAAAATATTTACTGTTGGTTGAGTTTGCATATAACAATAGTTTTCAATTGAGTATAAAGATTGCACCGTACGAAGATTTATATGGTCGTAAATGCCAAGCTCCATTGTACTGGATAGAGCTTAGTAAGAAAAAGATTCACGGGGTTGATTTGATTAAAGAGATAGAAGAGAAAGTGAAAGCAATTCGTGATAGCTTGAAAGCAGCTTCAGATCGACAAAAATCGTATGCGGATTTGAAACGTAAAGATATTGAATTTCAAATCAGTGACAGAGAGTTTTTGAAGGTATGGCCGTGGAAGAAGATTCTTCGATTTGGTTGCAAAGGAAAATTGAGTCCGCGATTTATTGGACCGTATGAGATTATCAAGAAAATGGGGCCAATAGCTTATCAACTTGAATTACCGTCAAAGCTAGAAAAGATTCATAATGTGTTTCATGTGTCAATGTTACGACGGTATCCATCAGACCCATTCCACATAATTACTCTGATAGAGATTGACAATCAGCCTGATATGTCATATAACGAAGAACCGATTAGAATTTTGGCTCAAGAGATTAAAAGGTTAAAACACAAAAGCATAGCTTTAATGAAGATACTTTGCAACGTCACGGTGTTGAAGATGCTACGTGGGAACCTGAGGAAGCTAAGAGAAAATAGTACCCTAACCTATTTTCTGGTAAGATTTTCGGGGACGAAAATTCCTGAGGGAGGAGAGTTGTAATAGCCTATTTTTAGTGAAATCAGAACAGTGGTTTTAGGACCACAAATTGGAGGTCAAAATATTTATTTTATTATTATTTTAAGGTCTATAGCATGTTATTAGAGTCATATGAAAATTTTGTTAAGAAGTTTTATCATTTGAATGCTAAATTAGATGAAAAGGACTAAATTGCAAAATGTGCAAAATTAGAGTTCTATAGGCTAAAAGTACTAAATAGCTAAAGAACTTAATTGTATGAGTACTTGAATGGTAAATAGACCATTGTTAATATGAGTGGACTTATATGGACATCATTTAAATGATTTTAAAGGTTATAGATCAAGGTTAAAAGTGTAATTTAGTAAATAAGTAAATTAAATTAAAGAATAACAAAAGGTATTATATTTCACTCATCTCTCCCACCGAAATTGAGAAGAAAGAAACCTCCATGGATGCATGCTAGGTTCGGCCAAGCTTGCAAGCTTAATTGGTGAGTGCATTTTGATTCGTTTTTAATGATTTCTATGTTTTTAGAGTTGTTGTAGCTTTATCTAGGTAGCCTAGGGACTAATTTGTGAAACTATTAAAAGTCTAGGGTTTTACCATGAATGTATATTAGTTGTTTTTGATGTTTGATGGATGAAAATGAATGCTTGATGATAGTTGAACAGCTTTAATAAAGGAAATTTTGATGAATTTTTAAAATAAGGGTTAAATTGAAAATAGAAAAATATTCATGGATAAATTGTGAAACAAAGGAAATGTAGGGCTTGCTAAGGGCATTAGTGATTTTCTGCTATAGTGGGATTGTATTAAATTGCATGAATTTGCATTTTTATGAGCTAGGGATTAAATTGTAAAGAAGTTAAATGTTTAGGGAAACATAGTAATTTTGTCATATTATGAAATTTGGTTTAAATTGAATAGAATTATATTTAAATAAGTTAAATTTGATTATATATAGATCAAGAAAAACAACGTTCGAATTAGATCGGGGAAAAACAATGTAGTGGATTGATTTCTTGATTTGGTCCGTATTAATTCGAGGTAAGTTCATATGTTAATAAGCATTAAATTAATCGTGTTTTAAATGCTTTATTATTTCATTATTGATGAATATGACCTCAAAAAAATACTTGATGAAGCTTTGGCAATATATGAGATCCTAATTGAAACTTAGAAATAGATAGGATACAAATGACATGTCATTAGGGGTTACTGTGTTTTGGGTGCTGCTCCGTACGTTCTACCAGTGGATGAGTTTTTTGGCATGTGTTGCGGTTAATCGTTAGCTTCTATGAGCAGACCGTGTATCTATGTCTTGACCGTCAGCTTGTGTAAGGAGACCCAGTGATAGCTCGAGAGTGAGCATTTATATGAGATATGAGATAGAGATGGTTTCAGCCATGTATTGGCACTTAATGTGCAAGATTCCTGAGTATCCGATAGTATTCCAAATGGTTCAATGGTTATACTGATGTATGAAATAATGAGAAACTAATACGTATCATTACAGGTATGTATATGAATTATAAAAGCATTGAATCTATGAAAATGGTGAATTTTATGTTTAACTTTATGGATGAATATGTGTTTGGTTTGTGGATTAAGTTGAGTTGCATTATGCTATGTTTAAATACTTAAATTATGATTAAATGGTAAGCTATACTTATTAGCCATATGAGCTTACTAAGCTGAATAACTTACTTTGTTTACTACGTGTTTTATACTGATTTCAAAGATTGCTCGATTGGAATTTTTCAGAGATCTCGTCACACTATCTAGCTGTTATTTTGGTAGTTTTGAACTTTGTGTATTTTGGTTATATGGCATGTATATGTCTTTTGGCTAATGAAAGCCTATATTTTTTGGTTATGTAATTAGTCATGTAATATGACTTGATTTGCCATATATTAGTATATGTATGTATGTATATATGTAGTTATTCTCATCTTGTGTGCATTTGGATTGCCATGGAATATGTTGGATATGTAAATATGTATAAATGGCCCTTTAATATGTGGTTTATAATTGCTATGTGAAGGCCTTAATTGTGTATTTGTATTTTGAGTACCAAAAGGTCGAATTTTGAGATACAGTTTACATATTGTGTGACAGCCCAAAATTGACCCTAGTCGGAATGTGGTTTCGGGACCACAAAACCGAGGCATAAAAATAATTAAAAATTTATTTTGATGCCTATAATATGTGTGTGCTCATGTATGACATTTTATGATGATTGATTTAGTGTTATAAAGGTGAATTCCACAAGAAAGGACTTAGTAGTGAACTTTGAAAGTACGATAGGAAATGTGTGATGACTAATTAAAGCATGCATGCAAAATAATGGACTTGCATGTCAAATTCCCTTTACAAGTGATGGCCGCCATGACAAAGAGATATGGGCTAAACATGTCATGAAACATGTTTTGTTGGGCATTAGGGAGAAATAATAAACAAATAAGCATGGGTAAGAAAAGAATGAAAAAAATGTGTGTGAGAGAGTAGCATTCCCCATTGCCGTGCAACCAAGAAGAGAAAACAAAAAAATTTGTTCATCCTTGTTCTCTCCTTTTTGGCCAAAAATACTAAGAGGAAGAAGAGATTTTTGCTTCATTTCCTTTGTTTAGAAGAGATCTAGAAGGATATTTGGCTAAACTTGCATCAAGATTGAGGTATGTATGAGGTTGTGTCATGAGATTCATGCATGTTTTAGTTGCCAACTTGATGTTCATGTTAGCCATGGTTCAAATCCTTGTTATGCCACGGAAGTGGTATTTGGTCAAGGTTGGTATTGTGATAAAGCCATTGCATGTTAAGTGTGAAGCTTGATGATGATGCATGCAATGATGGATTGTCTACTCTTGAAATTTCTTTGTAGCCATCTTGAGTAAGACTTCGAGTTTTCTTTTTGTTTAACCATGATTGAAGATAAAAGGGGCATGATTATGATGTATTCGGCCATGATGCATTCATGAGCATGGTTCATGCTTCTTGCATGTTAGTTAAAATTTGTGTTTTAGATGGCTATGGACACCTTGAAATTCGGCCATGCTCATATATGTATATATATGTTTGCACATGATGTTTTGGCTATGAAGTAAGTGATGAATATGTTTGTTTAAAGAAGAAGATGTTGAAGAATGCTTGTGAAATTGCAAGCACATTCGGCCTAGCACACATATGAGTGCTTGATGCTATATTATAAGTTTTGAGCTACAACATGCAAAGCATTAACTAGTAAAATGCATGCTGTTTTTGTGTGGTATTAAGTGCATAATTGGCCTCAACATGGACATGTATATTCGGCCTTAGGTAGCCTATTGAAGGCCTTAGCTTTTCCTTGATGCCCGAATGAATTGTATTGAATTGCTTGATGTAGTATAAAATGTGCATGACCATTGTGTATTCAAGCTAAAGGGTGGCCATTTGACCATTTAAACTCCTTGTCATATTCGCCATAAGCTAGCACAATGAGGTTTTAATAAATTGAATTTGTTTGAATTAGCTCAAGAGCTTAGAGGGCCACAATTGGACAAGGGGAAGGAAAAAGTGATCGAATAGCCGTAAAAGCCGTTCGACAACATCCGAGGTAAGTCCTCAAGAAGTGACCTTAATTGAATTATGTGGAATGAAATATGGATGTATTGATTATTGATTTATGTGTATGAGTATTCGAATGATACCGGGCTAAGTCCCGGCGATTATGCTAGTGATTATAATTGTGTTTGAGCCTTAGTAACGAAAATGAAATATGTATGTCCAATGATTATTGATGTATGTGTGCATGAGAAATTGAATGATACCGGGCTAAGCCCAAGACAATTATGCTGGAAATTATATCCGGGTTAAGACCAAGGCAATTGTGCTAGTGGCTACATCCGGGCTAAGACCAAGGCATTCGTGCGAGTCATTCTATCCGGCTAAGACCAAGGCATTCGTGCGTGGTTATATCCGGTTGTATTCAAGAAGCTTGGGCTGGAGGTGAGTGTTGGTTGCTGTAATAAATTCAATTAGTACGCTCGAAAAGCCCAAAGAATAAGGTACGTTTATATGTGCATTGGAAAGTCGACATATTTGAGCAACATTCGCTCAATCGACTAACGAATTTCAGCTATTGGAATGGTTGATACTTTGTGAAAGTATATAATGATGAAGTGTGAAGTAAGAATGATTATGAGAATGTGTATTAATGAAATGATGCATTTGGTTATGTGAATGTATTGCTTAAATTAAAGCTGATTTTATTCCTTGAGACTTACTAAGCATAAAAATGCTTACCCCATTGCTTTGGCTCTCTATTTTATAGATTACGCTCGATAGCAATCGGATTCGGGATCATTAAAGTCAAGTCATCCACACTATCAACGCCTCTATTTTGGTATAAATTTTGGTTGAACTTTGAAATGGCATGTATAGGACTACCCTTGTTGGTTTAAATATGCTGTGATGTATATGTGTACGGCCATGCGAAAATAGCTCGTAAAAGTGAAGTACGAACTTAGACTATTTGCGGTTTGTATATATATATATGGTGTCATGATGTGATTATGGATTGGAGATGGGAATGTTGGTCACATGATCAGCCATTGGTATGGTTAAAATGATCATATATGAACCTATGTATGGCAAGACTAGTTGGTTCATGGAGACTACAAAATAGGTAAGACCTACCTTAAAAACAGATGCTGCCAGCTGCAGTGACGTGAATGTGAAAAATCACCAAAATTTGTAGGAATGGTATTAAATAGTGAATAAGCTATGTAAATGAATCTTGATGAGTCTATTTTCATATGGAAGAAACGAAATGGTCATAGGAGTTACATGTTAAGAGATATTAAAGCTATTGTGAGACAGGGCCAGAACGGTTTCTGGGTCCCCTGTCGCAATTTTAAAAATTTACTATAAATTATCCAGAAAGAATTAGGAGTCATGCCTTATATGTACAGATTTCATTTTGAGTCTAGTTTCATTAGAAACAAACGGCACCAGTATTAAAGCCCTGTACAGAGAGATATTCAAGTTATAACGCGCAAAGGTCAGAGCAGTCGATCCCTGTAACATGGGTGACTTTAACTAATAAACTGTACCAATTGGCCTGACCAAAAATTTTAGAAATAAATCCATGGATGGATATATGAGTCTAAATTCAGGTAAAATTTACGAAACCAGTTTCCGAGTTTTGAAACTCGAGATATGATTTTTAAGGCGACGGTGACGCAGTTTTCCAGCCTGACTGGAAATGTCAAATTGGGGGGCAAAATATGTGAACTTGGCTTGTTAACCCCTCGTGTCCGACACCGGCGATGGTCTCGGGTTCGGGGTGTTACATATTGATTTAGGCACAAAGTCTACTAAGTAAGTTTGTTCATTTAGGTGATTATTGGGAGTCATATTGCTATGATTTTGAATGCCCAATCGTGAAGTTATGAACGTCATTATTATTGGTATTGGTATAGATTGATTTGGACTTGGTTGTGAATGGTTTGAATACCTAATGATGATATGGTCATATGCCATTTGATATGTTTAGGTTGATGAAATTTGGGTGAGAAAAATGGCTTGGAAAATAGCCTATTGTTGTCCACACGGGTAAAGACACGAGCGTGTGTCTCAGCTATGTGTGACACACAGTCAGGTGGCAAGGCTATGTTTCCCCTGATACTTAATGAGAAATCAAGTCAGTAGCTTCACACGGCCTAGCACATGAGCGTGTGGCTTAGCCATGTGGCATAAGACAATATACCCTCCTGTGAGGCCATTTCAAAGGGCACACGGGCTAGTCACATGGGCATATGGTTGGTTGTGTGACCCAGGTCAGAGAGTTACATGGGGTTACACACAGGCTGGTTCTGTAACACCCAAACCCGGCCTAGATGTTATGGTTGAATCTGGCGATGTCACATGATAGTGCTTTCGAAAACTAAATCATTGATAAATCATTTTTGTTATACTATATAATCTCTAAATCAAGTTATTTATTTCCAAAACATTATCCATTTATTTACACATTCTTATAATTTGCAAAAGCTTTTAAAATGATTTACCTAGTGGTGAATGTCTTGAAAGAAAACATTTGCAACTTTTGAAAACCCAAGTTTCCCTACCACTAGTGGTTACGAATCATAAGCAACGATAAACAAATCCAAAATTAAAGTAAAAGTCCATAAAGACCTTATTATATAAAAATACCCCAAATAATAATACTTATAATCATAATCAGATACAAAATATATGCGGTTGTGTGGCCACCTTTGAGTCCCTTGCTGCACCGATCCACCTATGTTTGAGGATTACCAGCACAATAAAACAAAAAGGGTGAGTTTACAAAAACTCAGTGTGTAATCCCCATGCGTAAAAATAGATAGTATACAGATAATCACATCTGGGCATAAGCCCTTTTTCAGTAACAGTGTCAGTCCAGTTTGGGCCTTAGCCCATCTCAGTACAGTAATAGTCACATATATGCAGTCATAAGAATCCTACCCAACTAGCCTCTACATGCCATCTCTGTCCAACCCTACAGTTCATATGGGGATATAATCAACCCACCCAACCCTACACTCCAAGTAGTACCGAATGCGACACGATACAGTAATATGCATCTGAGCTGCCAGTAAATCAAGCTCGAGGCCTTTCCATGCAGTTCCTCCGAATAATATAAACCCCAAACCAGTGCAATGCAATGTACAACATATCATGCCTAATCATAGTACTAGACATGCATTCAATACAGTTTTAGCTGCATGCGTCATATATAGTCATTTAGATGTTTATATCACATACGGGTATAATAGTCATTTACATCAATCAGGGGTCTAAGTACACTTACTGACCCTATAGTAGGTTCACAATGGTCTTGGACGACCCGTGCTGTAACTCCCCGTACCTGAGACCATCGCCGGAGTCGAACACGAGGTATTAACAGACTTAATTCATTACTTAAACATCTCAAACAATTTATTTTTAAAATTTTCAGTCAAGCTAACAATCTGCGTCATAGTCGCTTAAAAATTCATATCTCGAGTTACGAAACTCGAAATCCAATTCCGAAAATTTTCCCTGAGGCTAGACTCATATATCTATTTACTAATTTTTTTATAGAATTTTTGGTCAAGCAAATTAGTACAGTTTATTAGTTAAAGTCTCCCCTGTTTCAGAGTTTGACTGCTCTGACCTCTGTGTATTACGAATCAGATATCTCCTTGTAAAAAGTTTCAATGACTATGCCGTTTCTTTCTAATAAAACTAGACTAAATAAGGAATCTGTACATATAAATCATGACTTCTAATTATCTTTGAAAAATTTATGGTGAATTTCCAAAGTCAGAAAAGGGGATCCAGAAATCGTACTGGCCCTGTTTCACAAAAATTTAAACATCTCATAAAATATAACTCATATACCTGTTTTGTTCCATCCATATGAAAATAGACTCATCAAGCTTCGATTCCAAAACTTATTCATTATTTAATTCCATTTCTACTATTTTTAGTGATTTTTCAAATTCACGTCACTACTGCTGTCTAAATCTATTTTATGGTAAATTTTACCTATTTCATGGTTTCCATGGATTAGCTAGCAATTTGACATACATAACACCAAATATGATCATGATTAGCCATTCCAATGGCTAATCATTACCAAGCATTTCCATACCACTCAATAACCATATCATAAGACCATATACACAAAATGATTATAATGCTATACATGCCATACTCAAAATATACAAGCCATTATGCCAAGATGGTATACGGATAGTGTGAGCGTGCCTCCGACCGTTTCCGATTTCCAAGCTGGCTTGTCAACACTACAAGGAATGAAAAGGAGGGAGTAAGCATAAATGCTTAATAAGTTCACATGCAAATAGCAAGTAACATAACCATATAAGCAAACATAAAACATCGTTTGCATAATCATCACCAAGACATTCATATCACATTTTCATTTATCATCTTACCATATTGTTGTATATCGATTTTTCAACCCGAGGGTTAAGTACATACCTGTTCAAAGAACCCATATCACAACACTTACCAACACGTCCCTTTCATCTTGAGTATTCCTCCATTTCAGTAGAACTTTACCCGTTGAACACATCGGAATATAACTCGGATACATGGAAAGTTTGCACATAAGTGCCACATATGTAGCCAAGCTACCATGTAACCCGCCCATAAGTGAACTCGGACTTAACTCAATGAGCTCAGGCGTTCGCATCCATGAGTGAACTCGGACTCAACTCAACGAGTTCGGATGCCTAGTTACATCTCACGAACTCGGACTCAACTCAACGAGTTCGGATGCCCAAATATCCCAGTGACATGTCACTCGTATCCTAATCCATTCCTAAGGCTCAACGGGACATTTTTCCCAATCATATGTCTCAACCATCTTCTATGGAATGTCGATACCGATACTCGGTAGTATTTCACATTTTCCAAGTATATCACATAATTTGACATTTTATCAAACAATTGTCACAAGTATGATATTTCATAATAATTATCATATCATTTAAATAACATTAAAACATTTAAAACAGTAACTATGTTACCAACATTTACATATGAACTTACCTCGTATGCGAAAATGGCTACTTTTACCATTTCGTCCACAACTTGGTATTTTCCCCATTTTAGCCCGAATTTCAGTTTTCCTTGCTAATCGAGCTTGGAAGCTTGAAAAACCCTAGCCATGGTTTCTCCTTGCTATATTCGGCCATGGAGTTGAAGATGAGAAAAATTGGCTTTTAATTTTGTATTTTAATTCATTTTACCCCTAAATGACCAAAATGCCCTTACTACTAAACTTTCCAAAAATTCCATCCATGTCCAATTTTTGTCCATAGACTTAGAAATTGGTAAAATTGCTATTAAAGACCTCCTAATTAATATTTCAAACAATTTCATACTAGAAATTTCTAGAATGCAAGTTTTACAAATTATTTGATTTAGTCCCTAATTTCAATTTAAGCACTTTATGCATAAAATTTCTTCACGAAATTTTCACACAATCATGCAATCATATCATAGACCTCAAAATAATCATAAAATAATTATTTCTATCTCAGATTATGTGGTCACGAAACCACTATTCCGACTAGGCCCAAAATCAGGATATTACAACTCTCCCCCCTTTCAGGGATTTTCGTCCCCGAAAATCTTATCAGAAAATTGGTCTTCACTTTTAATCTCATATTCGATGCCGAAGAACTTGCAC
Organism: Gossypium arboreum; assembly: GCF_025698485.1. NCBI lineage: Eukaryota > Viridiplantae > Streptophyta > Magnoliopsida > Malvales > Malvaceae > Gossypium > Gossypium arboreum. The sequence continues at coordinate 29,881,355 of NC_069078.1, forward strand.
TTAGACTGTACCTCCAATACATCTCTTCAATTTCTCATATGATCTAAAAGCTTACAGTCTCAACTCTCAACTGTTCTTAAATTTTCAACCCTTCTCAGTTTCCCATGATATCATGACATAGAACCCGGATCTTAACTTGATTAATGGAGACCGGAATTCTAAGAAATCCAACAATCAAAGAGACCTAAAATTCCATGAATCTGATGAGTAGGAATTCATTCAATACAGATATGATTTATAGATCTCGCTAAACATTTAACAATAAGATACATCACATTTTCCTCTTTCCGCCATAGAAATAATTCTGATATGGCCTCAAGAATAATCCTTCTCATTTCCATCCCAATATCAACATTGACAAGGATAATTTTGATAGATCCCAATGCTCGGCTTTAACCCCTTTAACAACTCCGATTTTATGTAACATCGGATACTCTAAACTATAACATTACCTCACTATCTTGAAACACATCACAATTCATACAACAGTACATTACTGAAAGTCAGGAAGTCTTTACTCAATGTAGACTAGTCTAGTTCAGACGCTTCGGTTACCAATATTCTCATCTATCCAAACTTTGTCAACATGTAATAAACTTTTCAGCTTTCACAAGACGAAAACCTTATCATTCGTAGTGACTTTAACTAATATCAAACTCTTTCTAATAAATATACACTTCTCGTTCAAACTATTTACTCTTTTATTCGTACAAAATGAAATTCTATTATCACACTTGGGAAAAATAATCCTGAAATAATTGTCACATGAAATCTTTCAAATAGATAATTCACCATACCGACTGAAACTCACGCTTTTATCACTTATGCCTTTACTGATGTCAAATCCTTACACAGAAATTAGAAAAAACCCCAATACTAAAATCACCACATTACCAAGATCAAATTAGAAGTATAGTCATATTTGACATGATTATCACGAGCTGAAGAACGCACTTCGAACACGAGTCATAATTGACAAATTATGGAACAAAGATAACAAGGAAACCGAATAAAGAAATCCAAGATAGAGAAATCCAGAATAAAGAAATCCAGAATAAAGAAATCCAGAATAAAGAAACCCAAGATACGATACTATGCAGGAGAATCGAAAACCAAATTCATAGAGAAAATACAAAATACCCTGATAATTCTTCAAAGAAAGAAAGTCCAAAAGAAAACATCATTTAATCCCACTGAAATCAAATATAACAGGATCAATATATCTTCCCATACATAAATATCAGATGAAACATCAAGTAGAAGAAACAGAATCATAATATCATAAGTATTCTCTCATCAATTCTTATCAGACGAAATGAAATAGAATACCTGATGAAATACAGCAATATAAATTATAAACCAGTAAGACTACCAATGCTTTCATCCAACACCAGAATTAGAAGACATTCCCATATAACAAGAATTTCTTCAGAAGATCAATAGCCATAGAAATATTTCTAAGAACGGGTAAACACATAGAACATCTCAAAAGAGACTGCTAAATCTGTCCGGTCATAACTGTCACACTCAGATAATTCACATTTCAAATATCATTTCCCCAACTAGTTTTGCCGTCACAAATTTCATATTAAATCATTCACTAAAGAATGTCAGTTCTGAATAAATTTTGATTTACATTTTTCTCGACCTTGCACCTGAGTAATTCGATTTACCAAAGAGAATTCCTTTTCTAACTGGGACAGTGCATAATTCCAATAATCTTTATATCAATCCAAGACTTTACTGGCTCTGACTTTACTTATCAGCTCATTTTCAATCTCTGATCATACTTACAATTATTCTATCACTGAACTCTTTGGGTTCTCAACTGGAAACTTATTCACTACAAATCTCATGAAATTCCATTATAAGTACCACTTCGATAAGGGGGAGGGGCTATAGGACCTCTCACTCGACTTTCTTATACATACGCATATGACACAACTTCCATCATCATAGCAACATCATAAAAATCATGTCATTCATTCATGTTGGCTTACACCAATTTTCCTATTGTCCCATTTAGACAATATACTTATGCATACATTCTATGTTTTCTAGATAGCTTTACTTATCCATTCATTTAATTAATTGAATTCATGCTCATGACATCATATAAGGCCAAACAAACATAGATATTTGCATCACAATCACAACTTTCATTTCGTGCATCATCGTGTACATATCATTACAATCATATAATTCACTCCAACAATTTAACATAGATAAGTTCATTTCATTATAATCCTTTATCTCATAAAAATTATATATCATTAGCATTCATCAACATTCGACGTCCAAATCAAGACAAGGACATTTTCATTCGTATCATAATATTATGACCTTTATTCATACCTCTACTACTTTCTATTTATTCCGTTCATCTTATCAAGTAAGCCACATACACTACATCAAATGAGCATTAAGCAAGTATGGATATTTATCACATATGTATCATAAACTTTTATTCATACTTTTCTAAACTGAGACTTATCATAATCATAATTTTACTCAAATATCTTCACATAACATTAAACATGGTCGGCACAGCTCGGTTGGAGAGTACCCTGTCTAAATAAGACGGTACTCATACGCGTCGGAAGACATCACACTATCACAGATTAGTGGCATGTGTAGCTAAACTTTTACACATGCTAGGTTAGTCCTAGAACCGACTAAACCTACTCTGATACCACTAAATGTAACGCCTCGTACCTGAGACCGTCGCCGGAGTCGAACACGAGGTGTTAACAGACTTAATTCATTACTTAAACAGCTCAAACAATTTATTTTTAAAATTTTCAGTCAAGCTAACAATCTGCGTCATAGTCGCTTAAAAATTCATATCTCGAGTTACGAAACTCAAAATCCAATTCCGAAAATTTTTCCCAAGGCTAGACTCATATATCTATTTACTAATTTTTTTATAGAATTTTTGGTTAAGCAAATTAGTACAGTTTATTAGTTAAAGTCTCCCCTATTTCAGAGTTTGACTGCTCTGACCTCTGTGTATTATGAATCAGATATCTCCTTGTAAAAAGTTTCAATGACTATGAAGTTTCTTTCTAAAAAAACTAGACTAAATAAGGAATCTGTACATTTAAATTATGACTTCTAATTATCTTTGAAAAATTTATGGTGAATTTCCAAAGTCAGAACAGGGGATCCAGAAATCGTACTGCCCCTGTTTCACAAAAATTTAAACATCTCATAAAATATAACTCATATACCTGTTTTGTTCCATCCATATGAAAATAGACTCATCATGCGTCGATTCCATAACTTATTCATTATTTAATTTCATTTCTACTATTTTTAGGGGTTTTTCAAATTTACGTCACTACTGCTGTCTGAATCTATTTTATGGTAAATTTTACCTATTTCATGGTTTCCATGGATTAGCTAGTAATTTGACATACATAACACAAAATATGATCATGATTAGCCATTCCAATGGCTAATCATTACCAAGCATTTCCATACCACTCAATAACCATATCATAAGACCATATACACAAAATGATTATAATGCTATACATGCCATACTCAAAATATACAAGCCATTATGCCAAGATGGTATACGGATAGTGTAAGCGTGCCTCCGACCGTTTCCGATTTCCGAGCTGGCTTGTCAACACTACAAGGAATGAAAAGGAGGGAGTAAGCATAAATGCTTAATAAGTTCACATGCAAATAGCAAGTAACATAACCATATAAGCAAACATAAAACATCATTTGCATAATCATCACCAAGACATTCATATCACATTTTCATTTATCATCTTACCATATTGTTGTTATATCGATTTTTCAACCCGAGGGTTAAGTACATACCTGTTCAAAGTACCCATATCACAACACTTACCAATACGTCCCTTTCATCTTGAGTATTCCTCCATTTCAGGAGAACTTTACCCGTTGAACACATCGGAATATAATTCGGATACATGGAAAGTTTGCACATAAGTGCCACATATGTAGCCAAGCTACTATGTAACCCGCCCATAAGTGAACTCGGTCTCAACTCAACGAGCTCGGGCGTTCGCATCCATGAGTGAACTCGGACTCAACTCAACGAGTTCGGATGCCTAGTTACATCTCACGAACTCGGACTCAACTCAACGAGTTCGGACATTTGCATCCATAAGTGAACTCGGACTCAACTCAACGAGTTCGGATGCCCAAATGTCCCAGTGACATGTCACTCGTATCCTAATCCATTCCTAAGGATCAACGGGACATTTTTCCCAATCATATGTCTCAACCATCTTCTATGGAATGTCGATACCGATACTCGGTAGTATTTCACATTTTCCAAGTATATCACGTAATTTGACATTTTATCAAACAATTGTCACAAGTATGATATTTCATAATAATTATCATATCATTTAAATAACATTAAAACATTTAAAACAATAACTATGTTACCAACATTTACATATGAACTTACCTCGTATGCGAAAATGGCTACTTTTACCATTTCGTCCACAACTTGGTATTTTCCCCATTTTAGCCCGAATTTCAGTTTTCCTTGCTAATCGAGCTTGGAAGCTTGAAAAACCCTAGCCATGGTTTCTCCTTGCTATATTCGGCCATGGAGTTGAAGATGAGCAAAATTAGCTTTTAATTTTGTATTTTAATTTATTTTACCCCTAAATGACCAAAATGCCCTTACTACTAAACTTTCCAAAAATTCCATCCATGTCCAATTTTTGTCCATAGACTTAGAAATTGGTAAAATTGCTATTTAAGACCTCCTAATTAATATTTCAAAACAATTTCATACTAGAAACTTCTAGAATGCAAGTTTTACAAATTATTCGATTTAGTCCATAATTTCAATTTAAGCACTTTATGCATAGAATGTCTTCACGAAATTTTCACACAATCATGCAATCATATCATAGACCTCAAAATAATCATAAAATAATTATTTCTATCTCGGATTTTGTGGTCACAAAACCACTATTCCGACTAGGCCCAAAATCAGGATATTACAACTCTTCCCCCCTTCAGGGATTTAAGTCCCCGAAAATCTTACCAGAAAAGTGGTCTTCACTTTTAATCTCATATTCGGTGCCGAAGAACTTACACTTAGACTGTACCTCTAATACATCTCTTCAATTTCTCATATGATCTAAAAGCTTACAGTCTCAACTCTCAATAGTTCTTAAATTTTCAACCCTTCTCAGTTTCCCATGATATCATGACATAGAACCCATATCTTAACTTGATTAATGGAGACCGGAATTCTAAGAAATCCAACAATCAAAGAGACCTAAAATTCCATGAATCTGATGAGTAGGAATTCATTCAATACAGATATGATTTATAGATCTCGCTAAATATTGAACAATAAGATACATCACATTTTCCTCTTTCCGCCATAGAAATAATTCTGATATGGCCTCAAGAATAATCCTTCTCATTTCCATCCCAATATCAACATTGACAAGGATAATTTTGATAGATCCCAATGCTCGGCTTTAACCCCTTTAACAACTCCGATTTTATGTAACATCGGATGCTCTAAACTATCACATTACATCACCGTCTTGAAACACATCACAATTCATACAACAAGACATTCTTGAAAGTCGAAGTCTTTACTCAATGTAGACTAGTCTAGTTCGGGCGCCTTGGTTACCAATATTCTCATCTATCCAAACTTTGTCAACATGTAATAAACTTTTCAGCTTTCACAAGGCGAAAACCTTATCATTCGTAGTGACTTTAACTAATATCAAACTCTTTCTAATAAATATACACTTCTCGTTCGGACTATTTACTCTTTTATTCGTACAAAATGAAATTCTATTATCACACTTGGGAAAAATAATCACGAAATAATTGTCACATGAAATCTTTCAAATAGATAATTCACCATACCGACTGAAACTCACGCTTTTATCACTTATGCCTTTACTGATGTCAAATCCTTACACAGAAATTAGAAAAAACCCCAATACTAAAATCACCACATTACCAAGATCAAATTAGAAGTATAGTCATATTTGACATGATTATCACGATCTGAAGAACGCACTTCGAACACGAGTCATAATTGACAAATTATGGAACAAAGGTAACAAGGAAACCGAATAAAAAAATCCAAGATAGAGAAATCCAGAATAAAGAAACCCAAGATACGATACTATGCCATAGACAAAATACAGAATACCCTGATAATTCTTCAAAGAAAGAAAGTCCAAAAGAAAACATCATTTAATCCCACTGAAATCAAATATAACAGGATCAATATATCTTCCTATACATATATATCAGATGAAACATCAAGTAGAAGATACAGAATCATAATATCATAAGTATTCTCTCATCAATTCTTATCAGAAGAAATGAAATAGAATACCCGATGAAATAGAGCAATATAAATTATAAACCAGTCAGAATACCAATGCTTTCATCCAACACCAGAATTAGAAGACATTCCCATATAACAAGAATTTCTTTAGAAGATCAATAGCCATAAAAATATTTCTGAGAACTGGTAAACACATAGAACATCTCAATAGAGACTGCTAAATCTGTCCGGTCATAACTGTCACACTCAGATAATTCACATTTCAAATATCATTTCCCCAACTAGTTCTGCCGTCACAAATTTCATATTAAATCATTCACTAAAGAATGTGGATTACGAATAAATTTCGATTTACACTTTTCTCGACCTTGCACGAGTAATTCGATTTACCAAAGAGAATTCCTTTCCTAGCTGGGACAGTGCATAATTCCAATAATCTTTATATCAATCCGATACTTTTCTGGCTCTGAATTTACTTATCAGCTCATTTTCAATCTCTGATCATACTTATAATTATTCTATCACTGAACTCTTTGGGTTCTCAACTGGAAACTTATTCAATACAAATCTCATGAAATTTCATTATAAGTACCACTTCGGTAAGGGGGAGGGGTTGTAGGACCTCTCACTCGACTTTCTTATACATACACATATGACACAACTTCCATCATCATAGCAACATCATAAAAATCATGTCATTTATTCATGTTGGCTTACACCAATTTTCCTATTGTCCCATTTAGACAATATACTTATGCATACATTCTATGTTTTCTAGATAGCTTTACTTATCCATTCATTTAATTAATTGAATTCATGCTCATGACATCATATAAGGCCAAACAAACATAGATATTTGCATCACAATGACAACTTTCATTTCGTGCATCATCGTGTACATATCATTACAATCATATAATTCACTCCAACAATTTAACATAGATAAGTTCATTTCATTATAATCCTTTATCTCATAAAAATTATATATCATTAGCATTCATCAACATTCGACGTCCAAATCAAGACAAGGACATTTTCATTCGTATCATAATATTATGACCTTTATTCATACCTCTACTACTTTCTATTTATTCCGTTCATCTTATCAAGTAAGCCACATACACTACATCATATGAGCATTAAGCAAGTATGGATATTTATCACATATGTATCATAAAGTTTTATTCATACTTTTCTAAACCGAGACTTATCATAATCATAATTTTACTCAAATACCTTCAGGTAACATTGAACATGGTCGGCACAGCTCGGTTGGAGAGTACCCTGTCTAAATAAGACGGTACTCAAACGCGTCGGAAGACATCACACTATCACAGATTAGTGGCATGTATAGCTAAACTTTTACACATGCTTGGTTAGTCCGAGAACCGACTAAACCTGCTCTGATACCACTAAATGTAATGCCACGTGCCCGAGACCGTCGCCGGAGTCAAACACGAGGTGTTAACAGACTTAATTCATTACTTAAACAGCTCAAACAATTTATTTTTAAAATTTTCAGTCAAGCTAACAATCTGCGTCATAGTCGCTTAAAAATTCATATCTCGAGTTACGAAACTCGAAATCCAATTCTGAAAATTTTCCCTGAGACTAGACTCATATATCTATTTACTAATTTTTTTATAGAATTTTTGGTCAAGCAAATTAGTACAGTTTATTAGTTAAAGTCTCCTCTGTTTCAGAGTTTGACTGCTCTGACCTCTGTGTATTACGAATCAGATATCTCCTTGTAAAAAGTTTCAATGACTATGCTGTTTCTTTCTAATAAAACTAGACTAAATAAGGAATCTGTACATATAAATCATGACTTCTAATTATCTTTGAAAAATTTATGGTGAATTTCCAAAGTCAGAACTGCGGATCCAGAAATCGTACTGGCCCTATTTAACAAAAATTTAAACATCTCATAAAATATAACTCATATACCTATTTTGTTCCATCCATATGAAAATAGACTCATCAAGCTTCGATTCCATAACTTATTCATTATTTAATTTCATTTCTACTATTTTTAGTGATTTTTCAAATTCACGTCACTACTGCTGTCTGAATCTATTTTATGGTAAATTTTACCTATTTCATGGTTTCCATGGATTAGCTAGCAATTTGACATACATAACACCAAATATGATCATGATTAGCCATTCCAATGGCTAATCATTACCAAGCATTTCCATACCACTCAATAACCATATCATAAGACCATATCCACAAAATGATTATAATGCTATACATGCCATACTCAAAATATACAAGCCATTATGCCAAGATGGTATACGGATAGTGTGAGCGTGCCTCCGACCGTTTCCGATTTCCGAGCTGGCTTGTCAACACTACAAGGAATGAAAAGGAGGGAGTAAGCATAAATGCTTAATAAGTTCACATGCAAATAGCAAGTAACATAACCATATAAGCAAACATAAAACCTCATTTGCATAATCATCACCAAGACATTCATATCACATTTTCAGTTATCATCTTACCATATTGTTGTTATATCGATTTGTCAACCCAAGGGTTAAGTACATACCTGTTCAAAGTACCCATATCACAATACTTACCAATACGTCCCTTTCATCTTGAGTACTCCTCCATTTCAGTAGAACTTTACCCGTTGAACACATCAGAATATAATTCGGATACATGGAAAGTTTGCACATAAGTGCCACATATGTAGCCAAGCTACCATGTAACCCGCCCATAAGTGAACTCAGACTCAACTCAACGACCTCGGGTGTTCGCATCCATGAGTGAACTCGGACTCAACTCAACGAGTTCGGATGCCTAGTTACATCTCACAAACTCGGACTCAACTCAACGAGTTCGGACATTTGCATCCATAAGTGAACTGGGACTCAACTCAATGAGTTCGGATGCCCAAATATCCCAGTGACATGTCACTGGTATCCTAATCCATTCCTAAGGCTCAACGGGACATTTTTCCCAATCATATGTCTCAACCATCTTCTATGGAATGTCAATACCGATACTCGGTAGTATTTCACATTTTCCATGTATATCACATAATTTGACATTTTATCAAACAATTGTCACAAGTATGATATTTCATAATAATTATCATATCATTTAAATAACATTAAAACATTTAAAACAATAACTATGTTACCAACATTTACATATGAACTTACCTCGTATGCGAAAATGGCTACTTTTACCATTTCGTCCACAACTTGGTATTTTCCCCATTTTAGCTCGAATTTCAGTTTTCCTTGCTAATCGAGCTTGGAAGCTTGAAAAACCCTAGCCATGGTTTCTCCTTGCTATATTCGGCCATGGAGTTGAAGATGAGCAAAATTAGCTTTTAATTTTGTATTTTAATTCATTTTACCCCTAAATGACCAAAATGCCCTTACTACTAAACTTTCCAAAAATTCCATCCATGTCCAATTTTTGTCCATAGACTTAGAAATTGGTAAAATTGCTATTTAAGACCTCCTAATTAATATTTCAAAACAATTTCATACTAGAAACTTCTAGAATGCAAGTTTTACAAATTATTCGATTTAGTCCCTAATTTCAATTTAAGCACTTTATGCATAAAATTTCTTCACGAAATTTTCACACAATCATGCAATCATATCATAGACCTCAAAATAATCATAAAATAATTATTTCTATCTCGGATTTTGTGGTCACGAAACCACTATTCTGACTAGGCCCAAAATCAGGATATTACACGTGCAACCTTAGCAGTTTAACAGTGAAAATGGGCTCGGAAGCCCATGTTGTTTGCTCGTGTAGGCTACACGCCTACAAGCCCGTGTGGCGTCGACATTCATATTTCTGGCTTTTTGCCGATTTTAGTTTGCAAGGTTGTGTTTACACACCTAGTTACAAAAAATGCGCACACCGTTCTTGAACACTCCAAACCTATATTCAATCATAACACACAATTAATCACATAACAACTGGACTAAAACTACACCTCATCAAAACACTTGTCCAAAAGATCGATTGCCACATTTCTTATTTGAACAATTGAGGCCTTGCACACTTAAACCCTTGATAAAGAGTGATCACTATCTCTATGGTTAGTACCTAGAATCTAGTCGAACCCGTATTAGTAAGTATTCGCATGCCTTGCTTAAAGCAAAATGAAAATCAACTTACCGAAAGCGCAAACCCAAGTATAGGGGAAAGAAATCTGCACTGCTAGCAATAATTGGCAACTTAATCACAATAATAAATAAGAAGAAAGAAACCGAAAATAGCGATTGTAGGTAGTAAAATCAGCAGCAAAAGGGAGATGTTTGGTGAAGTAACCACTACGACAGAGAGAGAAAGGAAACTATCGTTGCACACCAAAAACTGATTGGTAGAAGAACAAAAAGAGAACGACGAGAAGAGGCAGGTTTCGACTACAAGAAAAGAAGTCGGCAGCCAGAAAAATAAAGGGTGCAAAATGGCAGGAAAGCAAACAAGATGAAAAGAGATAAAATTGCCAAAATTGAAAGAGTTGTGAGAGTGAGAGGAAGAGTGTTCGGCCAAAGTAAGCAAGAAGAGGACGTTTGCTAGTGGAGTAGAAGAAGAAAAGAAAATCGATAAGTAAGGGAATGATTGCTGTAGGGAAGAACAAAGTTGAAATAGAAGATAAAGAAAGATACTTGTATGAATCGTTAGCAATATTCGGCCTCTAAGAAGTGAAAAGAAATTGACAGAAATCGAAATGGAGAGAAAGTACCATCTAAAGTCAAAATCTTGAGAGACAAGAATTCAAGTTCGACACCAACTCTCCCACTATCCTCAAATTTCCATATTTTCCTCCCCAAATCCCTCAAAATCGTCCACCACTCCCTCAACCACCTAATTCAAATTCCACTACAACTCTTCAGTAGTTTGGTTAGACTAAAACACCCACACGGCACAAGAAGCAAAATAAAACACCCCATTGCGCATACCAGGACTCGAACTCAAGACCACCAGTACTTTGCCACTCTACTTAACCACCAGACCAGCAGGCCCATTCTGACATGTTATACCCATATTTATTTAAAAACCTACTAACTAGAGACAGGGGTTAATTCATTTAAAACAAAAATTTTGAACAAGCCAAGGCTTAAACCCGAGACTCCTCAGACACTCCCAGAATAGATAACCACTGAAGCAGATACTCAATTATGTCACAACATAAATAAATAACTATTAAAGATTTTTGGGGTGTTACAAATTTACCCCTTAAAGAAAATTTTGGCCTTGAAATTTTCCCTGATCAAAACAAATGAGGATACTATTGTCGCATAGCATCCTCAGGCTACCACGTGGCCTCTTCCAGAGTTGTGATTATGCCAAAGAACCTTAACCAGTGGAATAGACTTCCTCCTTAAAAACTTTACATCACCACCTAATATCTGAACCGGCTCCTTCTCAAAAGTCAGATCTGGCCTAACCTTAATCTCCTTGTAACACCTCAAACCTGGCCTAGACGTTAAGGCTAAATCTATGATGTCAAATCGAAGTGCTTTTCAAAAACACAATATTGTTGAGGAATCCGTTCTATATTAAACTCCTTTGTGATCTTAATGAAAATTTAGGATATCATTTTCATCGTTCAAAATCAAGTCGTTTTAGCATAATGTTAATTATATTAGATTGTTATTGCACTTTAAAACAATGTTTGTTGCGGAAGCTTTTAAAATATGTTGCGTAAACGTGGTGTTTTGAAAAGCATGTATCTTTATGAAAATCTGTGGCCTACTACTAATAGATATGAATCAAAGTAAATAAATCCCAAAGTAAAATAAAAACTTAAAGGCCTTATTACAAAACAAATACCCAAATTAAATTACTATAAATTAAAAGTTAAAAATAGAAGCAAATGCGATTGTGTGGCCACCTTTGAGTCCCTCGCAGCATCGATCCGCCTAAGGATTACCTGCATAGAAAAGTAGAAGGGTGAGTTTATCAAAACTCAGTGTGTAATCCCTTAACAACAGTCAGCTATACAATAGGCAATTACAGTCTGGGCCTAAGCCCATTTCAGTAACAGTTCAATGTCAGTTAGGGTCTTAGCCCATTACAGTATCAATATCAGTCTGGGCCTTAGCCCATTATAGTGACAGTAACAGTACAGAATGCAAACAAAAATCCTACCCAACCAGCCTCTACACTCTACTCTGTCCAGCCCTACACTCCATGTGGGGATAAAATCAACCCACCCATCCCTACACTCCAAAATAGAACCAGTTGCGGCACTAAACAGTGGTTGCAACAGAGCTACCAGTAAAGTACACTTCCTCCAATCAATAATGAAAATTCATAATATTATGCGTGTATGCAATATATATATAAAATGGCATGCTCGATTACAGTCATACATACATAAGGGCATAACAGTCATTTTACCTCCTAGGGACATAACAATCGTTTATCAATTTGGGGTCTAGGTATACTTATCGATCCAACAGTAGGTCCACAATCGTCTCGGGCAACCCGTGCAACCTTAACAGTCAAACAGTGAAAATGGGCCCAAGGCCAATAATACGGGCCCATACGCCCGTGTGGCCGACCAAGCTCAAAAATGGCCTTGGCTGTGTGAACTACATAGCCTAGCCCAACAATCTCCACATGTCCATGTGGTTTACCTGTGTGGGGCCCACGAGCCCATAGGGACCACGTGGCCAATTTTGGCCCAACGTGGCCCAAAACGGCCTAAGCCCATGAAATCGCTCATGGTGGCCTCTATGACCAAACGGCCACGTTTATACATTCGGATTACCATACGAGCGAGCGCACGCTCATGTGGAATTAATGTCACATTTTCTGGCTTTTGTCAATTTACGATTTGGGCAGTGTTTACACACCGTTTGCGAAAATGTGAGAATAGCCCACAAGCTACCTCAAAATAACATTTGATACTTGCCTTGATCGAACAAATGTGGCTTAGTCCTCCTAGACCAGTGACTAAGATTGATCGCACGCTCCTTGTCGAGTATTTGTGTTACCAGCGAAGTCTATGAGTTACGATTGTCTAAGTCCATGGGTTGAATCATTATATACTAATTTATTGAGAGCACAAAACCCTAGAATACGAAAAGTAGCATTCGACCAACACCAAGAATGCAAGCCAACAAGCCTCAGTTGAACACAATAACTACAAACAAAGTTACCTTCGATTGAGTGATGAGGGAAAGGTTTTGACTGCTTTAGTATTTACTTGCAAACTCCTTCACTCCTCGAGAAGTTTCAGAAATCGAAAGAAACACCATGCATAAGAGAAGGAATATAAGAATCAGCAATAAGAGAAAAGGATATTCAGCTTAAACAGTGTGAGAGTGAGGAGACTCGATAAAATTTGAGAGAGAATAAGAAGGAGTCGAGAGTACTTACCGATTTGCTAGAGAACAAAAGCCAAACCAAAAAAGAAAAGGATGGAGTATTCGGCATGGGTACCAAATAAAAGGAGACAATAAGAGAAATAGTTTGGAAGGAGAGAAGAGAGGAGAAGGGGAAAGCATTCAGCCTAAACAAAATAAGGAAAGGGATTTTCTAGAAACCGAATAGATCAAAGAAAGGAGAAAAGAGGAACTACTTAGCCAAGGTGGAAAATCGATTGGAAAAAGGAGAGGGGAGAGAATCGGTGAATAAGGGACTTGAAAGGAAGATCAAGATTGCAATACACCAAAATCGAATGATACCCCAAGGTTCCTAGCACAATTTGGCCTCCCAAGCAAAGAAAGGAACCCCAAAATGAATGACAAAACCCATAGTGATTTGCACAAAACTGAAAATGCAGAGAGTGAGTGTTCCAATTGGGCACACCCTCTTCCACTTCCTTCAAAATCTCCTAATTTCTCTCCCCATATCACTCCTAGGATCACTCAACTATATCCCACCTATCCACATCCCTACCAGCCAAAATTCCCTCCAACAAGTTCCTAGAATTCGGCCTCAACTCCCCACATCCTCAAACACCCAAATTTCAGTCAAACTACAACATTTCCTCAGCATCAGTAGCAAAATAAAATACTCTTTTTGCATCACCAAGCCTCGAACCTCAGACCCTCTAGAACACTCCACACGTCTCTATCCCCTAGATCAGTAGGCTTTTTATGACATGTTTTACCTACAATAATTTTAAAGCCTACCAGCTAGAGGCAAAGGGTTATTCAAGTAAAAATAAAATTTTGCACAAGCCAAGGCTTGAACTCAAGACTTCTTAAACTCTTCCCAGAACACTTAACCACTGAAGCAGATACACAGTTGTGTAATACAACGTACAAAAATAATTACTTATAATTTGGGGCGTTACACTCCTCAACCAAAATAATATGCGTGGGATAAGAGGGGTAGCATCTCAACATAGAAACGTGGAACACGTCGTGAATTCAATCTAACTCTAGAGGTAACTCCAACTGGTAGGCAACCGGTCCCACTCGTTTCAATATACGATAAGGCCCGATAAACCTAGGGCTCAACTTACCTTTATGTCCAAACCTCAATTCCTTCTTCCATGGCTAGACCTTGAGAAAAACGAAGTCCCCCCACAAAATACTCTATCTCTCGGCATTTCAGATCTACATACGACTTTTGTCTATCTAATGCCGCTTTCAGTCGATCCTGAATCAATCTAAATTTATGCTCGGTATTAGAAACTAGTTTAGGGCCCAAAACATGCCACTCGCCTAACTTAATCCAACATAAAGGAGTGTGACACCTACTACCATATACTACCTCGTAAGGTGCCATTCGTATGCTAGACTGATAGCTATTGTTATAAGAAAACTCTACTAGCAGCAAGTAATCCTCCCAATTGCCTCGGAAATCAATCATGTAACTCTTTAACATGTCCTTTGGTATCTGAATCACCTTCTCTGACTGACCGTCTGTTTGAGGATGTAACGCGGTACTGAATTCCAATCTTGTACCCAGGGCTTCATGTATCTTCTTCTAGAACCGAGATGTGAAGCGAGGATCCTTATCAGATATTATTGAAACTGGTACCCTATGCAGTCTCACTATCTCAAACACATATAGTTTAGCCAGCTTCTGCAATGAGTAGTTAGTATGAACTGGAATGAAATGGACAGACTTAGTCAATCAATCCTGTGACAGCCCAAAATTGACCCTAGTCGGAATATGGTTTCGGGACCACAAAACCGAGGCATAAAAATAATTTAAAATTTATTTTGATGCCTATAATATGTGTGTGCTCATGTGTGACATTTTTTGATGATTGATTTAGTGTTATAAAGGTGAATTTCACTAGAAGGGACTTAGTAGTGAACTTTTAAAGTACGATAGGGAAATGTGTGATGACTAATTAAAGCATGCATGCAAAACAATGGACTTGCATGTCAAATTCCCCCTTTTTATAGGTGGTGGCCGGCCATAGCAAGGAATTATGGGCAAAGAAAACATGTTATGACATGTTTTGTTAATGCATGATGTATTACGTGATAAAATAATTAGATGTGGGAAGAGAAACAAAAAAAATGTGTGTAGCATTCTTTCCCCCCATTGCCGTGTAACTAAGAAAGAAAAACAAAAAATTGTTCATCTTTTCCCTCCTTCTTTTGGCCGAAAATTCTAAGAGGAAGAAGAGATTTTTGCTACATTTTCTTTGTTTAGAAGAGATCTAGAAGGAGATTTGGCTAAACTTGCATCAAGATTAAGGTATGTATGAGGTTGTGTTATGAGTTTCATGCATGTTTTAGTTGCTAACTTGATGTTCATGTTAGCCATGGTTCAAATCCTTGTTATGCCATGGAAATGGTATTTGGCCAAAGTTGTTATTGTGTTAAAGCCATTGCATGCTAAATGTGAAGCTTGCTAATGATGCATGCAATGATGGATTCTCTACTCTTGAAATTTCTTTGTAGCAATCTTGAGTAAGACATTGAGTTTTCTTTTTTGTTTAACCATGAC
This sequence comes from Gossypium arboreum, assembly GCF_025698485.1. Classification (NCBI taxonomy): domain Eukaryota; kingdom Viridiplantae; phylum Streptophyta; class Magnoliopsida; order Malvales; family Malvaceae; genus Gossypium; species Gossypium arboreum. The sequence continues at coordinate 29,897,586 of NC_069078.1, forward strand.
CAAAGTTGAAAGGGGCATGATTGTGATGTATTCGGCCATGAAGCATTCATGAGCATGGTTTATGCTTCTTGCATGTTAGTTAAAATTTGTGCTTTGGATGGTTATGGACACCTTGAAATTCGGCCTTGCACCTATATGTGTATATATGTTTGCACATGATATTTTGGTGATAAAGAAAGTGATAAATATGTTTGTTTAAAGAAGAAATTTGTTGAAGAATGTTGTGAAATATGCATGTACATTCGGCCTAGTACATGTATAGGGTGAAAAACCTTGAAATTATTTTTGATTTTGTGTATTTATGACCATGTATAATCGGCCACATGAGTAATTTGAGCACTTGATGTTATGTTAAAATTCTTGAGCTTAAATATATGGATGTATGTATATGTGGCCATATAATGGCGATTTGGTTCAAAGGTTGAATGATAAATTATAATAAAGTGAGATGATATGAGATGCCGAATGTGATTGACTAGTAAACATTATTGAGAAAAATATTGACTTCTACTTGTATTCGTTAAGCTCAAGATCAAAGGGGAGCTAAATCCGATAAAGGGAAGGAAAAACTGATCGAATAGCCGTTGAAGCCGTTCGACAACATCCGAAGTAAGTCCTCAAGAAATGACCCTACACGAATTATGTGAAATGAAATATGGATGTGTAATGATAATTGATTTATGTGTTTATGAGTATTTGAATGATACCCAGGCTAAGTCCCGAAGGCGATTATGCTAGTGATATGTTTGTGTTTGAGCCTTAGTAACGAAAATGAAACATGGATGTGTAATGATTATTGATGTATGTGTGCATGAGCAATTCAATGATATCCGGGCTAAGTCCCGAAGACATTTATGCTAGTAATTATATCCGGGTTAAGACCCGAAGGCAATTGTGCTAGTGGCTACATTCGAGCTAAGACCCGAAGGAATTCGTGCAAGTTGTTAAATCCGGGCTAATACCCGAAGGCATTTGTGCAAGTCGTTATATCCGGGCTAAGACCCGAAGGCATTCGTGCATGTGGTTATATCCGGTTGTATTCCGAAGAAGCTTGGGCTGGAGGTGAGCGTTGGTTGCTGTAATAAATTTAACTAGTACGCTCGAAAAGCCCAAAGGATAAGGTATGTTTATATGTGCATTGGAAAAGTCCATATGTTTGAGTAACATTCGCTCAATCGACTAACGAGTTTTCAGCTATTGAATTGGTTGATATCTTGTGAAAGTATATAATGATGAAGTGTGAAGTAAGTATGATTATGTGAATGTGTATTAATGAAATGATTCATTTGGCTATGTGAATGTAATGCTTTAGTTAAAGCTGATTTTATTGCTTGAGACTTACTAAGCATAAAAATGCTTACCCCGTTGCTTTGGCTCTCTGTTTTATAGATTTTGCTCGTTAGCGATCAGATTCGGGATCATTAAAGTCGAAGTCATCTACACTATCAAAGCCTCCATTTTGGTATAATTTTGTTTGAACTTTGAAATGGCATGTATAGGACTACCCTATTGTTGAAGGTCATGTACCTTTCGGTTTTGTGTAAGATTGGATAGCCAAGCGAAAATGGCTTATATACGTTTTTAGTATGATTCTATAATCGTTTGTATGATGATCATTATGGGGTATGGAATTGTTTTGAAACGATTATCCATTGGAATGGTTAATCATGATCACACTTTATGCTATGTATGCAAAAAGGGCCAATTGAATCGTGGAAATCATGAAATAGGTAAAGGTTACCTTGAAAACAGATGCTGGCAGCAGCAGTGGTGTGGTTTTGAAAAATCACCAAAATTTGTAGGAATGGTATTAAATAGTGAATAAGTTATGTAATTGAACCTTGATGAGTCTACTTTCATATGGAAGAAACGAAATGGTCATAGAGGTTACATGTTAAGAGATATTAAAGTTAGTGTGAGACAGGGCCAGAACGGTTTCTGGGTCCCCTGTCGCGACTTTAAAAATTTACTATAAATTATCCAGAAAGAATTAGAAGTCATGCCTTATATGTGCAGATTCCATTTTGAGTCTAGTTTCATTAGAACAAACGACACCAGTATTAAAGCCATGTACAGAGAGACATTCAAGTTGTAACGCCCGAAGGTCAGAGCAGTCAATCCCTGTAACATGGGTGACTTTAACTAATAAACTGTACCAATTGCCCCGACCAAAAAATTCTAGAAATAAATCCATGGAAGGATATATGAGTCTAAATTCAAGGAAAATTTACGGAATCAGTTTCTGAGTTTTGAAACTCGAGATATGATTTTTAAGGCTACAGTGACGCAGTTTTCCAGCCTGTCTGGAAATGCAAAATTGGTCAGTGCTTTAAGAGGATTTAGCTCGTTAACCCCTCGCGTCCGACACCGGCGATGGTCTCGGGTTTGGGGTGTTACAATTTTATTGGTATCGAGCTACGGTTTAGTCGATTCTAGGACTACCGTGATGTGTTTGGGGTCTAGCTATACATGCCATTAAATGATGAATTGATAGTGTGGTGATTTCGACAATTTGACTTTGTGTTTGTTTATAGCAATGGATCCGATCCCAACCGAGCAATAGCTGATGATGTGGAGAGTGTGGCTTTGCTCCGCAAGGGACAGCGCCGCGGACTCTCAACCTATGGCCAGCAATCCGAATGATGAGGCTAGGCAAGCCTTTTATAGTGTGATGAATGATTGGTTTAACCAATACATTCGAACTAACACTACTGTTCCTCAACCTCCATTCCCGACAAATGCAACCCCTCACCTACAATACCTCCGTGGCGACCAAATAAGGTCAAGTAAGCCTCCGGTCGACGAGATTCGAAAACATGGGGCCACTGAATTTAAAGCTACGGATGATGACGATGCCGAGCAAGCTGAATTTTGGTTGGACAACACTATCCGGTGCTCGATGAGCTATCTTGTACACCGATGAGTGCTTAAAGTGTACCATCTCCTTGCTACGCGATTCCGCCTACTATTGGTGGAGTACTCGACTTGTGGTGCCTAGAGAGCAAGTGACTTGGGAGTTCTTTCAAACCGAGTTCAAAAAAGTATATCGGTCAGAGATTCATCGACCAAAAGCCAAAAGAATTTCTTGATCTTAAGCAAGGCTCTATGTCAGTTACCGACTACGAACGAAAATTTGTGAGGCTTAGCCAGATGCTGCGTGAGAATGCATTTCGTCCAAAGCTATTATGTGTAAACGCTTGAGGATGGGTTGAATGATGATATAAGGATGTTCGTTGGCATTCTCGAAATCTGAGTTCGTAGTACTTGTTAAGCGAGCTTGTAAAGTAGAAGAGCTTAGAAAGGAGAAACAAAAGTTGATGTGGGAACTGGAGAATTTTGAAAAAGGTCCTCGGGAAAGTCTCTTCAACAGGCATCAAAGAGATTTCGAGATGATGTGAGCCGGTCTAGAGGCATTTCGGGCTTTTCTAGACGAGATCGCGGTCGACCCCCTGTGACCACACGAGTCACTTCGATCGCCAGTGGTGGAAATGATCGCCGAGAGAGAGAGGAGTGTCTGCATTGTGGCAAATGGCATTCAGGGAGCTGTAGGTTCCGTGATCGCTCCTGCTATAAGTGTGGATCGGCTGACCACTTTATCAAGGACTGCCCGAGGTTGCTTGAACAAAATATAAGTCAAAGTGGAAACCCGGGTGCTACCAGTGCTCAAGGTAGGCCATCCCGAAATGCGGGCAATGCTAGTGGCGGTCAGAGAGGGTCGAGAGATGCTACAACAAGACCCGAGGCTCGTGCTCCTGCTAGGACTTATGCCATCTGCATGCCGCGAGGATCTGCCTCACCGGATGTTATTACCGGTACTTTCACTCTTTTCGATACTAATGTGATTGCTTTGATTGACCACGGTTCTACTCATTCTTATATATGTGAAACCTTAGCATCCATAAGACTTTGCCTATTGAGTCTCATGAGTTTGTAATTCGGTGTCAAACCCTTGGGTCATTACGTGCTTGTCAACAAAGTGTGCAAGAAAAGTCCCTAGTATTCCGAGGTTCTTGTTTTCCGGCGGACTTGATGCTTTTGCCATTCGATGAATTCGACGTTATTCTTGGTTTGGATTGGTTGACCATGCACGATGCGGTTGTAAATTGCAAAAGCAACACTATCGAGTTGAGGTGCGCAAATAACGAGATAATTCGGGTTGAGTCTACGGACTTAAAGGGGTTGCCAGCTGTAATATCAGCAATGTTGGCCCAGAAATGTGTAAGAAAAGGGTGCGAAGCGTACCTTGCGTATGTGCTCGATGACAAGGAGTCATAAAAGAAACCTGAATCTGTGCCAGTAGTTTGTGAATACCCGGACGTTTTCCCTGAAGAATTGCCGGGTTTACCACCTGTTTGGGAAATAGAGTTTGGCATCGAATTGGTACCGGTACCACTCCAATTTTGATAGCTCCGTATCGTATGGCAAGACGGAATTAAAGGAGTTGAAAGCTCGGTTGCAAGAATTGGTGGATAGAGGTTTCGCTTCGCCGAGTTTTTCGCCTTGGGGTGCGCCGGTGTTATTTGTGAAAAGAAGGATGGGACCATGAGGTTGTGCATCGACTATCGTCGACTTAATAAGCGACGATAAAGATCAAATATCCGTTACAGCGTATTGATGACTTGTTCGATCAACTGAAGGAGCCTCGGTGTTCTCGAAAATAGATTTGAGATCGGGCTATTATCGATTCTTGAATTCGAGATTCGGACGTACCCAAGGCGCCTTGAGCGAGATATGGTCACTATGAGTTCCTAGTGATGCCGTTTGGACTTACTAATGCCCTGCGGTATTTATGGATTTAATGAATCGGATCTTGAGACCATATTTGGATCGGTTTGTAGTCGTGTTCATTGATGACATCTTGGTCTATTCAAGAAATGAGACCGAACATCTTGAACACACGAGGTTAGTCTTTGCAAATTCTACGGGATAAGCAATTATATGCTAAGTTCAAAAAGTGTGAGTTACGGTTAAGAGGTTAGCTTCTTAGGGCATGTGATATCTGCATCGGGCATTCGAGTCGACCGAACAAAATTTTAGCCATACTTAGCTGAAGCCTCAGAAATATTACCGAGGTTCGGAGTTTTTGGGGCTGGCGGTTATTACCGACGATTTGTAAAGGTTTCTCAACGATAGCCACGCCAATGACGGCTACTCCAAAAGAACGTAAGGTTCGAATGGTCGAGAAATGTCGAAAAGTTTCGATCAACTGAAAACTTATTTGACTAAAGCCCCAATTCTAGTGCAACCCGAATCGGTAAAGAGTTTGTCATCTCAGTGGCGCCTCCTACTTGGTTTAGGTTGTGTATTGATGCAAGAAGGTCGAGTTGTGGCCTGTCGTCGAGGCAATTAAAGCCACATGAGAAAAATTATCCGACCCATGATCTCGAACTGGCTGCCATCGTATTCGCCTTAAAGATTTGGTGACATTACTTATTTGGTGAGAAGTGCCATGTGTATTCGGATCACAAAAGTCTCAAATATTTGATGTCTCAAAGAGACTTAAATCTCGACAAAGACGATGGCTCGAGTGTTAAAGGATTATGAGCTGGTCATTGACTATCACCCGGAAAGGCGAATGTGGTTGCGGATGCCTTGAGTCGTAAATCATTATTCGCTTTACGAGCAATGAATGTGCACTTGTCCGTTCGATCTGACAACGTGTTAGTAGCTGAATTGAAAGCCAAACCATTATTGATACATCAAATTTGTGAAGCTCAGAAGGTTGACGATGAGTTGGCTGCAAAACGGGCCGAGTGTGTTCCGAACAAGGAATCAGAGTTTCAGATCGATGATGACGATTGTTTGAGGTTCAGGAGTCGTCTGTGTGTTCCAAAGAATTCAGAACTTATTTCGATAATACTAAACGAAGCCCATTATAGCCGAATGGCGATCCACCCGAGGAGTACGAAGATGTACAACGATTTGAAACGTCGGTTTTGGTGGCATGGTATGAAACGAGACATCTCCGACTTTGTTTCGAGGTGTTTAATATGTCAACAAGTGAAAGCGGAACATCAAGTGCCTTGAGGATTACTTGACCGATCACGATACCCGAGTGGAAATGGGATCGAGTCACAATGGACTTCGTATCCGGACTGCCGTTGTCAGTGAGTAAGAAGGATGCGATTTAGGTCGTTGTAGATAGATTGACTAAGTCGGCTCACTTCGTCCCCGTACGTATGGACTTTTCAATGGACAAACTAGCCGAACTGTACGTTTCTCAGATTGTGAGATTACACGGGGTGCCTATTTCCATCGTGTCGGATAGAGATCCGAGATTTACCTCGCGATTTTGGAAAAAGTTGCAAGATGCTTTGGGTACTTACTTGCATTTCAGCACCGCCTTTCACCCCCAAACCGATGGTCAATCCGAGCGGATAATTCAGATACTTGAGGATATGTTGAGATGTTGCATCCTCGAGTTCAGTGGTTCATGGGAGCGGTACTTGCCTTTGATTGAATTAACACAACAACAGCTTTCAATCAAGTATTAAGATGGCACCCTATGAGGCTTTGTGCGGTCGTAAATGCCGTACACCATTGTTTTGGACTGAGCTCGGTGAAAGCAAAATTTTCTGGGTGGATTTGAATAGAGATGCTGAACAGAAAGTGAAAGTAATCCGTGAAAGTCTGAAGATAGCCTCCGATCGTCGAAGTCGTGCGCGGATCTGAGCGTAAAGACATCGAGCATCGGTGGGAGATAAAGTGTTTCTCAAGGTTTCACCTTGGAAAAGATACTCGATTCGGCCGTAAGGGCAAGTTGAGCCGAGGTTCATTAGGCCATATGAGATATCCGAAGCGAGTCGGTCCAGATGGCATATCGTCGATTTTGCCCCGAACTCGAAAAGATTCACGATGTCTTTCATGTTTCGATGCTTGACGCTATAGATCTGATCCATCGCACGTGATTAGTCCATCGGAGGTTGAAATTCAAGCCAATATGAGTTATGAGGAAGAACCGATTCGTATCCTATCACGTGAAGTGAAAGAGTTGCGACACAAGCGGGTTCCGATAGTGAAAGTGTTATGGCTCAAACACGGATAGAAGAAGCTACTTGGGAAACCGAGAACTCTATGAAAGAGCGATACCCAACCCTATTTACGGTAAGATTTTGGGGCGAAAATTTCTTAAGTGGGGAGAGTTGTGACAGCCAAAATTGACCCTAGTCGGAATGTGGTTTCGGGACCACAAAACCGAGGCATAAAAATAATTTAAAATTTATTTTGATGCCTATAATATGTGTGTGCTCATGTGTGACATTTTTTGATGATTGATTTAGTGTTATAAAGGTGAATTTCACTAGAAGGGACTTAGTAGTGAACTTTGAAAGTACGATAGGAAATGGGTGATGACTAATTAAAGCATGCATGCAAAACAATGGACTTGCATGTCAAATTCCCCCTTTTTATAGGTGGTGGCCGGCCATAGCAAGGAATTATGGGCAAAGAAAACATGTTATGACATGTTTTGTTAATGCATGATGTATTAAGTGATAAAATAATTAGATGTGGGAAGAGAAACAAAAAAAAAAATGTGTGTAGCATTCTTTCCCCCCCATTGCCGTGTAACTAAGAAAGAAAAACAAAAAAATTGTTCATCTTTTCCCTCCTTTTGGCCGAAAATTCTAAGAGGAAGAAGAGATTTTTGCTTCATTTTCTTTGTTTAGAAGAGATCTAGAAGGAGATTTAGCTAAACTTGCATCAAGATTAAGGTATGTATGAGGTTGTGTTATGAGTTTCATGCATGTTTTAGTTGCTAACTTGATGTTCATGTTAGCCATGGTTCAAATCCTTGTTATGCCATGGAAATGGTATTTGGCCAAAGTTGTTATTGTGTTAAAGCCATTGCATGCTAAATGTGAAGCTTGCTAATGATGCATGCAATGATGGATTGTCTACTCTTGAAATTTCTTTGTAGCAATCTTGAGTAAGACATTGAGTTTTCTTTTTTGTTTAACCATGACCGAAGTTGAAAGGGCATGATTGTGATGTATTCGCCATGAAGCATTCATGAGCATGGTTTATGCTTCTTGCATGTTAGTTAAAATTTGTGCTTTGGATGGTTATGGACACCTTGAAATTTGGCCTTGCACCTATATGTGTATATATGTTTGCACATGATATTTTGGTGATGAAAAAAGTGATAAATATGTTTGTTTAAAGAAGAAATTTGTTGAAGAATGTTGTGAAATTTGCATGTACATTCGCCTAGTACATGTATAGGGTGAAAAACCTTGAAATTATTTTTGATTTTGTGTATTTATGACCGTGTATAATCGGCCACATGAGTAATTTGAGCACTTGATGTTATGTTAAAATTCTTGAGCTTAAATATATGGATGTATGTATATGTGGCCATATAATGGCGATTTGGTTCAAAGGTTGAATGATAAATTATAATAAAGTGAGATGATATGAGATGCGAATGTGATTGACTAGTAAACATTATTGAGAAAAATATTGAATACTTCTACTTGTATTCGTTAAGCTCAAGAGCAAAGGGGAGCTAAATCCGATAAAGGGAAGGAAAAAGTGATCGAATAGCCGTTGAAGCCGTTCGACAACATCCGAAGTAAGTCCTCAAGAAATGACCCTACGAATTATGTGAAATGAAATATGGATGTGTAATGATAATTGATTTATGTGTTTATGAGTATTTGAATGATACCCGGGCTAAGTCCCGAAGGCGATTATGCTAGTGATATGTTTGTGTTTGAGCCTTAGTAACGAAAATGAAACATGGATGTGTAATGATTATTGATGTATGTGTCCATGAGCAATTGAATGATATCCGGGCTAAGTCCCGAAGACATTTATGCTAGTAATTATATCCGGTTAAGACCGAAGGCAATTGTGCTAGTGACTACATCCGGGCTAAGACCCGAAGGCATTCGTGCAAGTTGTTAAATCCGGGCTAATACCCGAAGGCATTTGTGCAAGTCGTTATATCCGGGCTAAGACCCGAAGGCATTCGTGCATGTGGTTATATCCGGTTGTATTCCGAAGAAGCTTGGGCTGGAGGTGAGCGTTGGTTGCTGTAATAAATTTAACTAGTACGCTCGAAAAGCCCAAAGGATAAGGTATGTTTATATGTGCATTGGAAAAGTCGATATGTTTGAGTAACATTCGCTCAATCGACTAACGAGTTTTCAGCTATTGAATTGGTTGATATCTTGTGAAAGTATATAATGATGAAGTGTGAAGTAAGTATGATTATGTGAATGTGTATTAATGAAATGATTCATTTGGTTATGTGAATGTAATGCTTTAGTTAAAGCTGATTTTATTGCTTGAGACTTACTAAGCATAAAAATGCTTACCCCGTTGCTTTGGCTCTCTGTTTTATAGATTTTGCTCGTTAGCGATCGGATTCGGGATCATTAAAGTCGAAGTCATCTACACTATCAAAGCCTCCATTTTGGTATAATTTTGGTTGAACTTTGAAATGGCATGTATAGGACTACCTTATTGTTGAAGGTCATGTACCTTTCGATTTTGTGTAAGCTTGGATAGCCATGCGAAAATGGCTTATATACGTTTTTAGTATGATTCTATAATCATTTTTATGATGATCATTATGGGGTATGAAATTGTTTTGAAAAGATTAGCCATTGGAATGGTTAATCATGATCACACTTTATGCTATGTATGCAAAAAGGGCCAATTGAATCGTGGAAATCATGAAATAGGTAAAGGTTACCTTGAAAATAGATGCTGGCAGCAGCAGTGGTATGGTTTTGAAAAATCACCAAAATTTGTAGGAATGGTATTAAATAGTGAATAAGTTATGTAATTGAACCTTGATGAGTCTACTTTCATATGGAAGAAACGAAATTGTCATAGAAGTTACATGTTAAGAGATATTAAAGTTAGTGTGAGACAGGGCCAGAACGGTTTCTTGGTCCCCTGTCGCGACTTTAAAAATTTACTATAAATTATCCAGAAATAATTAGAAGTCATTCCTTATATGTACAGATTCCATTTTGAGTCTAGTTTTATTTGAAACAAACAGCACCAGTATTAAAGCCCTGTACAGAGAGATATTGAAGTTGTAACGCGCAAAGGTCAGAGCAGTCGATCCCTGTAACATGGGTGACTTTAACTAATAAACTGTACCAATTGGCCCGACCAAAAAATTCTAGAAATAAATCCATGGAAGGATATATGAGTATAAATTCAGGGAAAATTTACGGAATCAGTTTCCGAGTTTTGAAACTCGAGATATGATTTTTAAGGCGACAGTGACGCAGTTTTCTAGCCTGTCTGGAAATGCCAAATTGGTCGGTGCTTTAAGAGGATTTAGCTCGTTAACCCCTCGCGTCCGACACCGGCGATGGTCTCGGGTTCGGGGTGTTACAAATCCACGATGACCCATACTGAATCCTTCTTAGTAGGCGTTAGGGGCAACCCATTAATGAAGTCTATAGTCACTCTCTCCTACATCCAAAGTGGAATCTTAATTGGCTACAACGAACCCGAAGGTAACTGATGCTCAGCCTTAACCTGCTGGCAAGTCAAACATTTACCCACGAAGTCGGTAACCTCTCGCTTAAGTCCTGGCCACTAATATAACTCACGAAGGTCTCGACACATCTTATTCCCACCAGGATGCATAGCATAAGGCCTACTATGCGCCCTCACAATATAGACTGCCTCAAATTAGTATCCTTCGATACACAGATTCTCCAATGGAAACAGAGCACCCTTCGCTATTCAGTCCAAAATCCACAGTATCCCCACTCTCAACCTATCAAAACCGAAGATCGGGTGACTCATCCTCCAACTGTTTACTCTTAATCTACTCACTCCACATCGGTTTAATCTGAAGTTCGACCAAATAAACTAAGGCGAGTAAACATCACCCTCAGATCAGTCATAGCTCTATGACTCAGTGCATCCACCACCGCATTGGCCTTACCAGGATGGTATTCGATCATATAGTCATAGTTTTTATGTAGCTCAATCCATCTACGCTGCTAAGATTTAGTTCCTTCTGGGTGATGAGATACTTGAGGCTTTTATGTTACTGTAGATGATACACTTCTCACCGTACAAATAATGCCTCCAAATTTTTAGTGCGAATACCACTGCAACCAACTGCAAGTCATGTGTCGAATAATTTTCCTTATAAATCTTAAGCTGACAAGACACATACACTACTATCTTACCCTCTTGTATCAACACACATCCAAAACCAACATGTGATGCATCATTGTAGACAATGAACTCTTTCCCTGACTCTGGTTGTATCAAGATAGGGGCCTCATTCAGTACCTTCTTGAGCTTGTCGAAGCTCTCCCGCGACGCATCAGTCCAGTTTAATGGCACACCCTTACGTAACAACTTAGTCAAAGGTGCTGCAATCAATGAAAACCCCTCTAAAAATCGTCGATAATACCCTGCCAGTCCCAAAAAACTACGGATTTCAGATACAGTCTTAGGTGGCTTCTAATCCAAAACTGTAACACCTCGAATTTTGGGCCTAGATGAAATGGGCTTTGTGTCCCATAAAATTTTTAAATGAGCAAGAAAATGACAAATGACATGTTGGCTTTAAGGGTTTAAGGAATTTGAAGTGTCGAGGTATGTTGGAGAAGTTTTGGGTTCGAGTTTTGTGGTGGAAGAATTTTAATTTAATTATTAAAGGAATCAGGGTTGGGAGTAGTTGGGCTTTTAAATAAAGAAAGGGGAAATGGCTTAAAAAATCCTTGTGGAGGAGTGGCTAAGTGAGGCCACTTAGGGTGTAGGGAGGTGGCATTAGTGGATAGTAAGGAGAATCGAGGTTCGAATCCTAGCTTAGTATTCTTAGGAGTTTAATTTTGGCCTTCTAGAAGGTTGGAAGTGATGTGAAGATGGGCTCTAAGGGGAGTGTTTAGAAGATAAAATTTAGGAAATAGGTTGGGGAGTTATCAGGGAGAAAAATGAGGAGATGAGAAGGGGGAAGTGATGGAGCCGAGCGGGAATTGAGGGTCAGGCAATTTGGCTAGAGGCTATAAATATGTGTTGAGTTTAGGGGTCCTAGGCTAATGCCAAATTCCTCATTTTTTTTTAGTGCCGATTGGCTTTTCTATCTTTGCTGGCTGATTCTTTTGCCATTCTTTCTCTCCTCAGATCTCTGTTGATTTACCCTTTGGATTAGCCAATTCCTTCTTCTACTATTCTTCTTTAATTTGTGCCAAATAAACCTTATTCACCATATTAGGAAATAGATTGGGGAGTTATCAGGGAGAAAAATGAGGAGATGAGAAGGGGGAAGTGATGGAGCCGAACGAGAATTGAGGGTCAGGCAATTTGGCTAGAGGCTATAAATATGTGCTGAGTTTAGGGGTCCTAGGCTAATGCCAAATTCTTCATTTTTTTAGTGCCGATTGGCTTTTCCATTTTTGCTAGCTGATTCTTTTGCCATTCTTTCTCTCCTCAGATCTCTGTTGATTTACCCTTTGGATTAGCCAATTCCTTCTTCTACTATTCTTCTTTAATTTGTGCCGAAAATCTGAATCTCCCTTGCACCGATTACTTTTTTTGGTGTAATTTTTATAGCTATTTAACACCTTTAACTTATCGAACTCTAATTTTGCATCTTTTTCAATTTAGTCCTTTTTACTAAATTAAACACTTAAATGTTAAAATTTCTTAACGAAATTTTCACACAATCATACTATATGTTGTAGACTTCAAAATAATAATAAAATAATTATTTTTACTTCAGATTTGTGGTTCTAAAACCACTATTCTGATTTGACTAAACACGGGCTATTTACAAGCTATGTCATGACCGTCAACTTATGTGAGCAGGCCTATTGATAGATCAAGAGTAAGCGTTATATGTGATATGTGATTTAGATAGCTTTGGCTATGTGTTTGGCATTTAGGGTGTGAGATTACCGAGTATCAAATATAATTCCAAATGGTTCAAAAAGTATATCGAAGATATGAAATAGTGAGAATTAGATATGTATCAGTACAGGTATGTACAGAAACTATATGAGCATTGAACCTATGAAAATTGTGAGTTTATATTTACTTATGTGATTGAATATATGTTAACCTTATGATTTAATGATTTTATAGTATAATATGTTCATACTACTTGATTTGTGAATGAATGGTGAGCTTTACTTATTAACTATAGGAGCTTACTAAGCTTTAAAGCTTTTTCTGCTTACTTTTTCGTGTTTTATAGTGTAATCGAAGGTTGCTCAGATTTGGGAGTCGTCGGAGATCTCATCACACTATCAAGCTATCACTTTGGTTCTTTTGGAACTTCTGTTTTTGGTATATGGCATGTATAGGAGTTATGGTCATTTTGGTATATGTTGGTAATGAATTTATCCATTTGAGTTGGCTTGCAAATGATGAATGGTTTATTTTGTGTATAGTCATGTGATTTGGCTTATTTTGACATGTTTTGTGATGTATGTAAATACGTGAAAAAGGTCTTTTGATATGTTGTGTATAATTTCCATTTATATGCTTGTTGTGAATTGGTATTTGGTGTATCAAATGGTTGAATTTAAGATTGGTATGTTTGTGGTTTTAGGTAAAGCGATGCATAATTGATAGTGACCAAATTGATTATTTGAGTATATGGATTTGGTATGTTTTGAATTGGAAAATTTTGATGTAATGAGTCATATAGTTCTTGGTATGGAATTAGCATGAATTAGGCTTGGTTGAGATTGGTTTGAATGCCTATTTATGCCATGTTATATGCCTTTTGGTTTGGTGTAGGTGAATGAAATTTTGGGTGTAACACCCCTAACCCGTATCTGTCGCCGGAATGGGGTTACGAGGCATTTCCTAACATATCGTAACTCAAAATAATATTTCTTACATTTCATACTTTGTAACTCAATCCCATAACAAAACTTATCTTTTAAAACTTAGACATAATCAAACATTTATTAGCAATTAACAAAAATTAAAAACTTATGCATGTGATAAAATATACCATTTCATGATTAGATAAATTACATATTATGAATATTACTCTAAACTAAAACAACCACACGGCATAATAGATATATATATATTTTTATATACACCTGAACATGCATTAAACGAGACCAAAAATATACATCTTTTCTCATATCAAGTTATAAATATCTAACCACATCAATTTAAACCATTTTTCAAGCATCAATACGTAAACATTTCATGACTATTATAATTATACCTAAAATTTCTTTGTATCTTGTCAATAAGTCATATGAAGGCGAATCTAAATACACAATAATTTAAACACAATGTTTATATACAAAAAGTAGATACTATTCATTCATATTACGCATGCTAGTTATAAAAATATTTAACATTTTAAAGTCACAAAACTTGATTGTGTGCCATTTTCGTTTAGCTCATCAGAAAGATAATTACATTACTCAAAATACAAAACTCACTTTATTAGTTTCGTCTATCCTATACATGCCAAATTTAAAACTTAAAGCTTCTTTAAAGATACCAAAAAGTTGACGATATGTGTGATGACTTCGGTAGTACTTCCGAGCGCACAACGGATCCAAAATCTAAATAAAGATAAACAACAATTTCAAATGAGATAATACTCAGTAAAACATAAGCAATTTAATAAATAATTAACAACCAAACTTCGTTTAAATCTAATTTATCTACCTTGTTCATTCATGATTACCATATAACCCCATACTCCTATTTCTTCTTCCAAGACTTTATATCATAATCTTTAGACATATATACATACATAAATATATATTCCATACACATTTCATCTTATTAATTACCTATGATAGAAACCAAATTCTTATCTCACGCCATGCTAAAATCATATTCCCTAAATAATTTTGCACACACACAGTGCCTTACACCCGATCTCGCACACATAGTGCTCGGTTAATAATTTCGCACACATAGTGCCTTACACCCGATCTCGTGCACATAGTGCTCAGTTACTAATCTCGCACACATAGTTCATATATTCATTCATACACCATACTATCTTTTTCACATCCACATATAATGCTGCCCCATTCGCACACATAGTGCCCCTTTTTATTTGTGCATATACATACTCAAAGTACATTTATTCAATGCCATCAGCTCAATAATACATTATCAATTCAACCTTTCTTCACATATAAAAATTTACATTTCATAAGCTATATGTACTCTAGGCATGCATAATAATCTAAGTTTAATTGCCTAGGACTTACTTTATTGTCGAACGAACAGCTCCGATCGGCTACTCAACGACCTTCGCTTTCTCCTTATCCGTACTTGGTCCTCTTTGATTTTGAGCTTAATTTAAACAATTAAACTATTTAAATTTTCTTATCAATTCATCATAACTCAAATTCTATTTATTTTAAATACATATATCATACGGCACTTTCATCATTGATGAATTATACACATAACATAAATGATTGCACCTAGTTCTTAAATTCAACTAGTTTGTCATAACATTTTCATATTAACAATGTAACATTCATCTAATTTTAGTAAAGCAAAATTTACTTTCTCTTATCACTATCACATACATGACAACTAAATTCCTTTCATGTCAATTACATTTACTAAACAATGTTTTAATATCAAGTGCATTTGGCAATGACACAAACCGACCTACCCCACATTTCATTTCCCATTCCTTAACCGAATACTTCCTAGAATATTTCCATTCTCTCAATTAAATCTAAAACTTTAAAATTTACCTAATTGAGTTTGTCCATGTTATTCTTATTATTTAACTAAAACAATAATTAATTTCATCTCAAGTCCTCCATGACCGAATATAAATGTATATATATAATTCAATAACAATCAATTATCAACCTCCCAATTCAAGTCCACATTCGGCATACATATAAACACTTACTAACAATTAAGTTAAAATAAAAGCTAAACATAACTTCACCTTACTCTACAATAGCCGAATAAGATTTTTGTCTATTTTAATCGTTTATAGAATTTTTTTTACTTAGTTCATACTCATCTATAGCCATTTCTAATCACATACTACAAAACACCATCAATTTAACATATAAGAACATAACTGAATGTTTCATATACCAAAAACTCAAAAATTAACTCATGGGTCACGTTATAAGCATCAAAACAAACTCAACTTCACAAAAATTCCAAAAGAATTACATGATATCATACCTTAATCTATACATTCACCATAGCTGAATGTCTTAGCCCCCTTTTTCTTTTCTTTTCTTTATGGTTTCGACAAAATGAAAGAAAGGATGATGGAACTTTGTTTTTATCACCACTTACTATTATAAATTTATTATTTCCCAATATAAAAGTCATTTTATAATAGAATGCTTATTTCTATATTAACTATATATATAATTCCCACCACTTAAAATAAATAAAATAAAATAAAAACAATAGAACACATGATTACATGCATGTTGACCGGGCATTTACATTTAAAGTTGGTCTATTTGACATGCAAGTCCCCCATAATATTAATACATGAAATGTTTGGTCACTACACATTTGCCTATCCCATTTTCAAGGTTTCTTAAACACATCCTTTTTAACTAATTCCACATCCAAATAAAAAAATAAAAACACGATATTTTTACGTATAATATTTCACAAATAATAAACATAGAATATAACATGCAATTATTTTCGTGACTCGATTTCGTGGTCCCGAAACCACTTTCTGACTAGGGATAAAATAGGGTTGTCACATTGGGTGATTAAGATGGCTTGGTAAATAGCCTATTTTTGTCCACACAGGCAGAGACATGGGCGTGTTTCTTAGCCGTGTGTAACACACGGTTAGGTGACACGGCCGTGTGTCCCCTGGTGTTTAATTAGAAATCAAGTCAGTATGCTCCACATGGCCCAGCACACGGGCGTGTAACTTGGCCGTGTGGCATAAGTCAGTATACTTTCAGGTTTGGCACGGCCTAGCACACGGCTTGGCACACGGGCTTGTGTGGCCATTTCGAAGGGCACCTGGACTAGTCACACGGGCGTGTGGTTGGCCGTGTGACCCAAGTTAGGGAGTCACATGGGGTCGGACACGAGTTGGGACACGACCATGTGATCTCATTTCGAATGCCCACACAGCGTGTGTCCCCTGTATTTTGAAAAATTTTATATGTTTTCTAAAAGTTTTCTAAGTTATCGGTTTAGTCCTGAACCACTTCTAATGCATGATTTGGGCCTCATAGGCTCGTATTAAGGACGTTATGAATTTTTCTGAATGATTTATATTTGAAATTGGAAAATGTGTGTGAAATGTATGATGGATTATGAAATAAGTTTGGTAATGCTTTGTAACCCTATTCCAGCGACGGATACGGGTTAGGGGTGTTACATGTGTTGTTGGTGATGTTTAGCCATTGTGACAAGTTTGTGTTGGATTGATTCATGTTTATTTTTAAGCTTATGCATTGAAATGGTAAGCATTGTTCATGATTTACGAACTTACTAAGCATTATATGCTTATGTTGTGTTTCTTTTCTATGTTTTATAGATTATCAAAAGCCAATCGGTTTGGAAGCTCGTCGGAGACCTATCACACTATCCAGTGACTATATCGATAGATTTTGATGTTTTGAGTCATGATTAGAATGGCATGTATCGGTGAATTGTGTTTTGATGAGATGGTCATTATGTTTGGCTTGTAAATGTTGTATTTTGGTTGATGATCTTTTTCCATTTTAATGCTTTAATGGTAAGTGTTAATATGGTCAAGTGAAATTTTGTTTTGAATAACTAATTTGATATCTTTTGATGTAGTTTGGCATATGGTCATTGTGCTATGGCTTGGTAAGTAAATAGATTATAGGTGTATGGTTGATGAACGACTAATTTATGCTTATGTTTAAGTTAAATTGATGCTATGTGATTGAGGTGCCTTTTGAGATATTGGTTGTTTAGATAGATATCATATTGAACTAGCTTTATTATGCATGTTTTAGGTATATTTTGTATCTTGAAATTATGTGCAATTGGCTTGTAGGTGTGAGCACGGTTTGGGTGAAAGAAATGGCTTGAAAATGCCCTACTTCTTGTCCACATGGCCATGCGACACAACTGTACGTCCCTGTAGGTTTCAAATGGTTGCAAGTCAGGCAGCTACATGGCCTAGCACACGGCCTAGCACATGGGCATGGCCTAGCACACGGGCGTGTGGCTTGGCCGTGTGATCCAAGTCAGAGAGTTACATGGGCACAGACATCGCCATGTGTCACTACTTCGAATGTCCACACGGCCGTGTGACCCCTGTAGTGTGAAAAATTCTATCTTTTTCCATGAAATTCTAAATGTTTTTTATTTAGTTTGAATTGTTTCTAAAGTGTTTTTAAGGCCTTGAGGGCTCGAATAAGGGATGTTATGCCTAAGTTTGATTGAATTATGTCACGATTTATGAAATGTCAAAATTGAATGTTATAAGTTACGATTTTGTAGTAATGCTCTGTAATCCTATTCTGGCAATAATACGGGTTAGGGGTGTAAAACCCCTTACCCGTATTCAATGCCAGAATAGGGTTACGGAGCATTACGAAACTTGAACACATTTAAAACATACATTTCTCATACATTTATTCAATTCATACACAATTCATTTACAACTAATCATTTTGCCTCTAATACGAGCCTACAAGGCCCTAAACATGCATTGGGAGTGGTTCGGGACTAAACCGATAACCTTGTAAACCTTTAGAACACTTCAGTAATTTTCACAAAAATAGGGGACAGACACCTTTGTGGACCGGCTTTTTGTCTCACATGGCCAACAGACACGCTCCTGTCACAGACTGTGTGAACATTCGAATTGGGAGCACATGGCCACGTCCCAACCCATGTTCGACCCCGTGTAACTCTCTAACTTGGGTCACACGACTAACACACACACACACCTATGTGGCTAGCCCATGTGCCCTAAAAATGGTCATACATGCCCGTGTGCCAGGCCGTGTGCTAGGGCGTGCCAAACCTGTAGAGTATACTAACTTATGCCACACTGCCAAGTCACACGCCTATGTGTGAGGCCATGTGGAGCATACTGGCTTGGTTTCAAAATCAGCACTAGCGGGCACTAGCAGGCACACGGCCGTGTAACATAACCGTGTGTCACACTCGACTAAGACATACGCCAGTGTCTCTGCCCATGTGGACAAAATAGGCTCTTTACCAAGCCAATTTTCCACCCAAACTTCTATGCACCTACATCCAAATCAAATGATACAAACATAGCATAAGTGGGTATCCAATTCAATCACAATCAAGGCTAAAACATACCATTTCAGTACCAACAACTAACATGGTTATAATCGGTAATAGCCCGGTTTTAGCTAAATTGGAATAGTGGTTTCAGAACCACAAATTTGAGGCCAAAAAACTATTTTAATATTATTTTTGGTGTATATAGCATGTGATTACATATGTGTGAAAATATGTTAGCTAATTTTAGCGTTTCAGTGCTTAATTTGATAAAATGACTAAATCGCATAAAATGCAAAATTTGCATTCTAATTGATAAATGTGTCTAATTGCTATGGTTGATTAAATGTGAGGTCCTTATGATGTTATTAAGCCATTTGAATAATGGATCGACAGTTATGCCTATAGTTGTGCAATTTTAATGTTTAATCATTAAGGGTAATTATGTCATTTTGAAATTAAGTTCTATTAAATAAAATAAAAACAATTTTATTTTTTATTTTACGCTTAATTGTCATCTTCCTCAACCGAAATAAGAAAGAAAATAAGGGTTTTGGGAGCTTTGAAGGTTCAGCCATTGTTTTTCTTGATTAAGGTATGTTTTGAGCTAGGTTTTTGATGATTTCTATGTTTTTGTGATTGTTGCTTCGTGTTCTAGCTAGCCCATACCCTAATTTCTAAATTGGTTGATGAATTTGTGAGTTTACATTAATGATAGCTTTGTAACACCCCTAACCCATATCCGTCACCGGACTAGGGTTAAAGGTATTACCAGACGAATCAGAACATTTAACTTTCATTTCATAATCATCAAAGCATCAGAGATCATGTAACAGCCCGATTTTGGGCCTAGTCAGAACAGTGGTTTCGGGACCACTATTCCGAGGCCAGAGAAAATTATTTTAGTATTATTTTATGTGTTATAATATAATTTTATAAGTGCATGTAAATTTTGGTAAGTTAATTTTAGCGATTTCTAGTCCAATTTCGAAAAAAGACTAAATCTCGTAAAAGGTAAAAGTTGTATTTTAGTGCCTAAAGGTGTTAATAGACTAGAGAACTAAAATTGGAGGCCTTTAAAGGAAATTGGACCCTTTTAAGTGTGTGGCGGCCAAGGGAGACAAAAATTTTAAAAAGCCAAAATTTATGGGATATTAGGTGACTTTTGACCAAATAGGTAATAAAATAAAAATAGGATGATATCATCCCTTTTTCATCTTCTCTCCACCAATTTTTCCAACCAAGAAATGGGTTTTGAAAGCTTCATATTTTCAGCAACTTTGAGGCTTAGCAAGTAAGTGATTTTAATGTCTTTCCTGAAGATTTTTACATTTTTGTAACCCCTAAATCATGAGCTTTCATAAGAGGGGACTATTGTGCAAAATGATGAAGAGCCTAGGGTTTTGCCATGAGAGTAGATGAGTTGTTTGTTGTGTTTTTATGGAAGATTATGAGTTCTAGTTGTCTAATAAGCAACTTTTGTGAAAGAAATTGCATGAAAACACCTTAAAAAGGGCTAGATTGCTAAGTTGTAAAATGAGTCGTAAATGTGTGAAATAGTTGAAATTATGAGTTGCTATAGTTATGAAAATGGTTCATCTAGACTCAAGGAGTAAAGAAATGTGATAAAAATTATTTTACGAGCCTAGGGGTAATTTGGTAATTTTGGTAAAATATAGGGGCAAAATTATAAAAATAGCCCAAGTGTGTCAATGGACTAATTTGATCAGTACATTGTTTTAATAAGTTGAATGTGATGTTTTAGATGATGAAAATCGGGATTTGGACCTAGAACGGAAAGAAATCGATTAAGGGATAATTAGGTCTTTTTTTTTTACCTTTGTGGTATTGAGGTAAGTTCGTATGTAAACAATACCATGTTATACATGTATTTAAATGTTATCATTACATGAATTGTACAAATATTAATGTGTATGTGATTAATAGAAATATGATAAGACAAAGCCTTAATAGACGAGGAAAAACCCCATTTGAACATTTGGAATAGAATAGGATCACGAGTGACATGTCACTAGGAATTATGAGTCTAGATGACTAGCTCGAGAGTGAGCATTGAAATGTCATGAGATATGAGGTAGCTTTAGCTACAATTGAGGCACTTATGTGCAAAGGCTTTTCCGAGTATCCAATTAGTATTCCAAGTGTTCAACGGGTAATCTAGGGAAAGAGTTGATGATGGTCCCAATGAGGTAAGTCATTGGTGAGTATGCACTTGAGTTATGTTACGAGTTGTGCAAGTATGTATACTAAGCCTATGAGAATGCCTTGATATGTGATGATCTATGATGAATAATATGTTTTCTTACCATGATGGATGAAATGCTGTTGTATAAATTTTGTGAACAATGATCATGAATGAGTAACTTAGCCTTGACAGATTTGAGTTACTGCAGTAGTGTAACTTTGAAAATACACTAAAAATAGTGGAAAATGAGTTAGAGGCAGAACAAAATATGGGATTAAATCTTAATGAGTCTATTTTCACATTAAAGAAACAGGGGAAGAAAAATAATTCTATATTGTGTGATATTTGAATTCTTGTAAAACAGGGTCTGAATGAATTCGAGATCCCCTGTTCTTATTTTAGAAATTCACCATAAATTGTACAAAAATTATTAAGAGTCATACCTTACATTCATGGATTCCTTATTGAGTCTATTTTTATGGAAAACAAACGGCATGGTCATTGGAATTCTGTACAGGGAGAAATTCAGTTCGTAGTGTACAGGGGTCAGAGTAGTCATACCCTAAAACATGGAATACTTTAACTAATAAACTGTACTAAATGGCTTGACCAAAAATTTTTAAAATTTTATGGAAGAAATATAAATGAGTATAATTTCAGGGAAAATTTATGGAACTTAATTCGGAGTTTCGTAGCTCCAGATATAAATAATTTAGTGACTATTGTGCAGGAAGACAGCTTGTCGTAAACTTAAAAATATGTTGTAAACATTGATAAAACTGTTTGAGTTCCTTATAAGATATTGATTAGAACCATATGTGAATTTTGAATTGTGATGTTAGGAAATGATATATAAGTGGTTTTGATATGAAGAAATTGATGTACAAGATATGTATATGTGGTGAGGCCGAAATGGCTAATATTAAATGTGTGCAAGTTATCTGAAGGGCCTTTATGAAAATGTGTGCTATCTTATTTGTATAGTGAGGCCGAATGGTTACCTAGAAATGTAATATGGCTGAGTGGTTATTTAAATGAAAGCAAAGTATATGATGTATTAGCAAGTAATGATAAAAGCATTATCTTATATATGTGCTTGTGTATGTGGTGTGGCCGAATGGGCAAGTGTGAAATGTACATATGTTTATGTGTATATAATGTGGCGAATGACCAATTATCAAATGTGGGTATTATTAGATATTTGATGAGGCCAAAGTTAGTAAAAAAGTATATAAAATAAATTGTGCTGAGATTGTATCCGGGTTTAAAATCCCGTAGGCTTTGTGCTGGTGTTATGTTCGGGTTTTATACCTCGCAGGCCAAATGCTAGTGAATTCGATAAAGCATATGACTACGAGATCCTATGCTAAGATGATAAATTGAACTCGTATTACACATTAAGTGATTCAGGTATGTGATATATATATTATTTATGTGAGATTGATCTGACAAAAATATATATTATTTATGTGAGATTGATCTGACGAGAATAAAGAATCTGTAATGAGAAGCATATGAAAAGATGTGCTAAATTCATATGTATATTTGTATATGTGTGCATTCAGTTATTATGCAAAGTTACAAGATAGTTTTCAATATGCCATTTAACTATGAATGTTGAAAGTAAGTGTGGGTAAGAAATGATACACTAGTGAAATTTGAAAGAATTAAAGTTAATCCGGAGGCTTGTAAATACTATGTTTATATGAGTTTGAGTATAAACGGAGTAAAATGATATCTGTTTGTGCATAATCGGCCAAATAGTATTATACTCAGAAAGTGTTATGTGATTTCGAACATTTGGTTTGTTTTTAATTTCAACTGTTTAAATTGCTTAAGACTTACTAAGCTTATGAAAGCTTACTTTGAATGTTATGTTTCTCTGTTTATTTTTGTAGATAGTTGACTCTTACTATTAGCACGGGGATCGTCAGCACTTCGTCACACTATCTACTATTGTGGTTATCATGTGTTTTGGACTTAGCTTATGGCATGTATAGGTTAGACTATAAGTAGAATGATATTTTGACTATTGTATATAAGCCATGCGAATATGGCATCTTATAGAAGTTTACTTTTATAAGTTTTAAATTCGATCTTTGTTTGTATCTATTAGTTATATATATAAATGATCTTTTATTTAAGAAAAGGCTCAAAATTTTACTGTTCTGATCTGATTCCTAATTTCTGGTAAGGCCTCGTCCTATTCCGGCGATGGCTACGGGATAGGGGTGTTACAGATCAACATCAATATAGAGTCCCTTATATAAGTCTTCGAGACCTAAAACATGCTTTAGAAAGGGGTCAGGACTAAATCAAACACATACAGAATTTTTCCAAAACTTAAACATTTTTCAAAAAAGTACAAGTCACATGCCCGTGTTAATAGGCCGTGTGCCTTACATGGCATTAGACACGCCCATTTGTCTAGGCCATGTCAAAATAGGGCATACATACTGACTTGCTCACACGGCCACAAGAAACGCCCGTGTGCCTTGGTTGTGGTCGAGCCTGACTTGGGCCAAACGGCTAGCCACATACCCGTGTGTCTTGGTCATGCTTGAGCCTGACTTACAATTGTAGGGTACCCCAAGGGACACACGGCCATGCAACATAGCTGTGTGTCACACACGGCTGAGACACACGCTCGTGTCTCTGCTTATGTGGAAAAAAATAGGCCATTTAAATAGCCAACTTGCCACCCCAAGTGGGTCAAACCTACAAGCACCAAGCCAAGCATATTTGCACAACATTTTATGACCAATTCACAACCAAAACATAAGCCATTCATGATTTATCAATGCCAACCAAATTTCCATCTCAATTCATCAACCAAATCATAGAAAATCTAAAATAAAATCATATCAAACATATGTTTCAATTTCATGATCAAAACTTATCAATTACGATAGCTAAAACATGCCAAAAGCTTACCAATCCTACCATTTCTTATATTCATACATAAACACACCAAATATATCATATTGCCTCATAATTCATATACCAAAACCATATCATAAACACATCCATACCAAGCCATATCACATGGCTAAATATATATATACATCACAAAACATAATTTAAACACTTCTAACCTGTACATGCCATACTTCAATATATACATTTTCAAAAGTACCAAAATAAGGTTTGATAGTATGGTGACAATCCTCGATGATCCCCGAGCTCATAGTAGCTTCGATATCTATAAAACAATGTAAACACACACACAAGTAAGCTTTCAAAAGCTTAGTAAGCCATACACAAATAAACTTATCATTTAAAGCATATAATCATCATCAAATTACTTATACTTTGGAGCCAATTGCCAACACAAACCTTATATTCATATACTTGGATCATAGATCATCATTTGCACATATACTTACCCTTCATTTTCAAATATAAGACACAATTCGAACGTACCTAAATTGGATATATATTCACTTATTCATTCATTTTCTCGGAATGCCCGTTGAACCATTTGGCAACGTAAGGGTACGTGGATAGCTTAGAGGACATATACGATGCCAACGTCCTAGACGTGGTCTTACATGTAATCAAACATCGATGCCACTATCCTAGATAGGGTCTTACATGAAATCAGATACGATGCTGATGTCCCAGACATGGTCTTATACGTAAAATAGAAGTTGATGCCAACGTCCCAGACGTGGTCTTACACGAAATCCTATGTCTTGGCATATGTATCCTAACTATTCCTAAAGTTTGTACGAGGCTTTTCAAACGTCGAAACTTTGTCGATACTTTCTCGAATAGCACATATTAAGCTTGAATATTCATTCATATCAATTCGATATCATATGAACAATAATAAATCAATTCAAACACATTTATTGTATATTGACTTACCTCATACGAATTCGGATGAATAAAATTGGTTACTTGACAACTTTCGACTTTCCCTGATCTAACTCTATTTTTTTTAATTCTTAATCTAATTCAAATTTAACTTATTCAATCATAAATTCATTCAAACCAATCCATAAACACATATTTAGGGTAATTTGCAAACTAGCCCTCACATTTTTACATTTTGACACTTTAGTCCCTAATTCACAAAATCACAAAATACACATAATTTGCATATACTCATGCTTGGCCAAAATAGCACTCATACAAGTCCACACATTTCATTTATTTCACATTTTAGTCCCTTAATTTACAGATTTTACAATTTAGCCCATTTTACTCAAAATTATCAAAAATCCAAAGACAAAACATATAAACCCAACATCAAACTTTCATACTTCATCATATACCAACATAAAGCTCATGACTTTATCCATGGTACATTTCGAAATCATCATCAAAATAAAAAATTGTGGCATGGGCTTGATAGTATACGAAGCAACGATTACAAAAAACGTAAAAATTATCAAAAGCCGAAGCACAAACATACCTAAATCAAGGCTTGCAAGTGTCGAACCCTAGCTATTCTTTTCTCTTTTCTTTTTCTTGAATTTGCGGCCAAGGATGATAGAAGTTTGATGATTTTTTTAACTTTGGTTTTAACTAATATAACATTAATATGCTTTTTACCAATTTAACCTTATTATAATTCATTAAAATTCCACCAACTAATGCCCTTTTATGTCATTTAACTCATTCAATGGTCAACTAATATCATAAGGACCTCACAATCATAAAGCCAAATCAAATAGGCATTCTAACATATAGTAGACAACTTTTACATTTTATGCGATAGGTCCTTTTTCAAAATTAAGCGCACAAACATTCAAATTTCCATATGATATTTTCACACATGCTCATTCACATATTATAAACACGAAAAATAATATTTAAATATTTTTTTGACTTTAATATGTGGTCCTGAAACCACTATTCTGACTAGGGTCTAAACTGGACTATTACAAGCTTAATGTTTTTGAATGTTGATGATGGAAAATGAACAATTGTTGATAGATTTTTATGTTTTGTAAAG
Source organism: Gossypium arboreum (assembly GCF_025698485.1). NCBI lineage: Eukaryota > Viridiplantae > Streptophyta > Magnoliopsida > Malvales > Malvaceae > Gossypium > Gossypium arboreum. The sequence continues at coordinate 29,923,928 of NC_069078.1, forward strand.
TGATTTTTGATGAAAATTCCTAAATAGGATTAAATTATGAAATTTGTAAACTAAGGGGTTGAAATGTGAAAGAAATAAAAGTTATGGGCTGCTAGGGACCTATAGTAAATTCGGCCAAGCATGGGTTTTGTCAAATTTGGTGTAATTTTTGTTTTTGTGAAATAAGGACTAAATTGTAAAAAAGTGGAACTTTAGGGGCTAAAAAATAAAAGTGTCAAAATATGTGTTTGTGGATTAAATTGAATGAATCAATGAATAAGTGTGTTAATTTTGAATGTATATAGATCAAGAACGAAAGAAATCAGACTTAGATCGAGCAAGAACAAAGTACTTGATTAATTGGCTAGTTTCATTATTTCTACGATCGAGGTAAGTTCATATGTAGATAAATGTCTTTAAAATTAAGTATACATGTTTAATTATCATTGAATTGTTATGAATTTTGAATGAACAAATACGAGCAAGAATCGATAGAGTTACGACATCTAAAAGTCCCGTACGAACCTTAGGAATAGTATAGGATACAAATGTTATGACATTAGGTTATCGAGAGGTGATTACATGTAAGACCATGTCTGGGACATTAGCATTGTGTTGTGATTACATGTAAGACCATTTCTGGGACATTGGCATTGTTATATGATTTCGTGTAAGACCCTGTCTGGGACAGTGGCATCGATAGGTGATAACATGTAAGACCATATCTAGGATATGGCATTGTACGAGCTATTGTGATTTTCGAGTATCCTTAATGATTCTAAATGGTTCAGCGGGCAAAGTCAAATCAAGAAAGAAGGTATGAATAAGTTAAGTGATTCAGGTACGTACGAAATTCATATGAGTATTGAAAAGGGAAGTATTTAATGAATTCAATTATGATATTGAATACGTGTATAATGAGAAAGGTTTCTGAACTTGTATGTGTTTAGCCATGCTTAGGATAATTGAATTGATATGCAAATGTTCTTATGATGAATTTATTTGTATATGGCTTACTAAGCTTTTAAAGCTTACTTTGTTTGTTCTTTCCCTGTTTTATAGATTATCGAAGCTAGCTCAGACTCGGGGATCGTTGGGAAACGTCATCACACTATCGATCAATTTGTTGGTATTTTTGGATGCTTTATAAATATGGTATATGGCATGTATAGGCTAGTGAGTTGATGATATGTTTTGAGATATGAATTAGCCATGAGATTTGGCTTACTTTTGGCTTGTAAATGATGGTGTGTATGGCCATTCAAGTTAGCTTGAATTATGTGTTTGATAAATAATATATGTGATGTATATATATGGACTTATGTTTTGGCATATTTTGTGATGGTTATATGTTTGCTTGTATAGTTGTTTGTCAATAGGTGTATTGATGTTGGAAAGATGACATGTTGTGGTTTGGTTTTGAGATGATGAAATGGTATGTTTTGAAACATCAAATAGATGATAAGATGATGAAGAAATGTATTTAGAAGTTACGTAAGTTTGATGATTTTGGCATATTAATTTGGTATATTTTGGTTATGGATTTGAGTAGTGAAATGGTTGATTATAAAATGGCATGAATTGTGTATAAATTGTGCATTGGTACCATTTTGGTTGCTAAGTGTGCATGAGAAAAGGGTGGCAAATTGGCTTTGCAAATAGCCCATTTTTGTCTGCAAGGCAGAGAACGGGCGTGTGCCTTAGCTGTGTACGACACACGGTCATACTACACGGTCGTGTGTCCCCTAGGGTAGCCCTTCGAATTAAGGCAGTATACCCTACAGGTTTGGCATGGCCTAGACACACGGGCATATCTACTTGCCGTGTGTGACACATGGGCTAGCACATGGGCGTGTGGCCGGCCGTGTGACCCAAGTCAGTAACCCCTCCAAATTTCCCACGACCATGGCACACGGGCATGTAACACCCCGTACCCGAGGCCGTTGCCGGAGTCGGACACGAGGGGTTCACAGACAAAATTCATTTCTTGCACAGCCCATTTTAACATTTCCAGACAAGCTGGCTAACTGCGTCACTGTTACCTTAAAAATCATATCTCGAGTTGCAGAACTCGAAAACCAGTTCTGTAAATTTCTCCTGAAACTAGACTCATAAGTCCATCTACAAAATTTTTTCTAGAATTTTTGGTCAAGCCAATTAGTACAGTTTATTAGTTAAAGTCTCCCCCGTTTCAGGGTTCGACTGCTCTGACCTTCATGCATTGCGACTTGAATATCTCCCTGTACAGGGATTCAACACTTATGCCGTTTGTTTCTAAAGAAACTAGACTCAAAAAGGAATCTTTACATATAGGGAATGACTTATAATTATCTCTGGTTAATTTATGGTAAATTTTCAAAGTTGGAACAGGAGATCCAGAAATCGCTCTGGCCCTGTTCCACGAAAACTTAAACACCTCATAAGATACGGCTGATATGATCATTTCGTTACTTCCATATGAAATTAGACTCATCAAGGTTTGATTAAATAATTTATTCACTATTTAATTCCATTCCTACTATTTTTAGTGATTTTTCAAATTTACATCACTGCTGCTGTCAGCATCTGCCTTTAAGGTAGACTTTACCTATTTCATAGTTTCCATGATTCAACTAACCCTTTTAGCATATATAGCACAAAATATGATCATGATTAACCATTCCAATGGCTAATCGTTTCCAAACATTTCCATACCTCTTAATGAACAACATACAAAACGATTATAATACTATGCTCAAAGTGTATATAAGCCATTTTCGCATGGCTATCCAAATATATACAAAACCAAAGGGTACATGACCCACAACAAAATGGGTAGTCCTATACATGCCATTTCAAAGTTCAACCAGAAGTGTACCAAAAGGGCTTTGATAGTGTGGGCGACTTCGACTTCAATAATCCCGAGTTCGATAGCTAACGAACCAAAATCTATAAAACAGAGATTCAAAGAACGGAGTAAGCATTTAATGCTTAGTAAGTTTTAAGCAAAACAAAGTGTTCTCAATCACTATCGTTGGTCATTCATTTCAACTATTTGATGAAGTTAATCTAGAGCTTCATCTCGAACTATAATATCATTAAACGCAGCACTTGGCTGTCACATATATACTTTCGAATAATAATGACCTAGATGGTCAAATATTTCCAAAGCACATTCTTCATCAATTTTCAACTTTCCATGTTCCTTTCCACTTATTCATAATCACACCCTTATTTTTAAGTATTTCAACATGACAAATACTAAATTACCGTAGGCACATAAAGAAACAAACATATTCCTTATCACATATACATAAATGTGCAAAACATAATCCTTACCTTGTCTTTGGTACATTTAGCCCAACCCATACTCAAACCATAAGGCTTTTGGGCGTAATATGCTCTAATACATAAGAACATTTCATCACATACTTCATTATACAGGCATACCATTACCAATTAGATCATTCACATATTTGGAGTCATAATATTAATCACATTACCTACCTCTTCGATCTCGATAATTCACCTCGAAATCACTCCACCGATGAGTAAGTAATACGTACTGAACATCTTAAATACATAACACATATTTGATGGTAACTTATTGCGAGATACTCAATATCAAAGTCTTACTTGAATCCTAGCATTTAGCCGTCGGGTCTTTAAAGCTCGGATATAGTACAAGCACGAAGCCTATGGACATTAATCAAGATAATATTCTCGCATAAAGCCTGCGGGGTTTTAACCCGGATATAGTACTGACACAAATGCCCTTCGGGACTTATCATATTTATACACTTTCACATCCATCACATTGGCCATTTGGCCTTATCACATATATACACATTCACATTCATCACATTGGCCATTCGACCGTATCACATATATACACATTCAGATTCGTCACATTGGCCATTCGGCCGTATCACATATATACACATTCACATTCGTCACATTGGCCATTCGGCCGTATCACATATATACACATTCACATTCGTCACATTGGCCATTCGGCCTTATCACATATATACACATTCACATTCGTCACATTGGTCATTCGGCCTTATCACATATATACACATTCACATTCATCACATTGGCCATTTGGCCTTATCACATATATACATATTCACATTCGTCACATTGGCCATTCGGCCTTATCACATATATACACATTCACATTCGTCACATTGGCCATTCGGCCTTATCACTTATATACACATTCACATTCGTCACATTGGCCATTTGGCCTTATCACATATATACATATTCACATTCGTCACATTGGCCATTCGGCCTTATCACATATATACACATTCACATTCATCACATTGGCCATTCGGCTTTACCACATATACATATCTTATACATCAATTTCAGCAATAGCTTATAAGCAACTCAAATAGTTTCATCAATGTTTACAACAAATTCACATATTCACTACAAACTGTTTTCCTGAGCAATAGTCACTAAATTATTTATAACTGGAGCTACAAAACTCAAAATCAATTGCCGTTAATTTTCCCTGAATATAGACTCATATATCTTCTATCCATAAAATTTTCAAAATTTTATGTTTGGCCAATCAATACCAGATTTTTCTTAAAGTTTCCCCTGTTTCACTGTTTGACTAATCTGACCACTCTTCACTACGAATCAAATTTCTCATTGAAAAAAATTCAAAATGTGTTCTATTTGATTTCATTTGAAACTAGACTCATTAAGGAGTCTAAGAATATAAATTTTATCTTATAAATATTTTTGTACAATTTATAATGATTTTCTAAAAATGGAACAGGGGATTTCTGAGTCATTTCGACACCGTCTCACACAACTTTAATTATCTCTTTATAGGAGATTTCTTTGTTTACACAGTTTCTTTTATAAGAAACTAGACTCATTAAGCTTTGATTACACATTTTATTCAGCCTGTAATTAAACGCCAACAATTTATGGTGATTTTTTAAAATCACGTTACTGCTGCTGTCCTAAGCAGATTATTAAAATTTTGTTCTTAAAATTTCCAAGTTCAAACAATTGAGAACTTACGATTTGTGTTTAGAACATATCATGGCCACATCATATCTTACTAATTCAGCTCATCATATCCTATTATGATTGAATTCACTCAACGTTTAATCACTTAAAACTTACCTCGAAGTGGTTGACGATTAGATGTCCACGGCTATTCAATTACTTTTTCTTTCCCTTATCCAACTTTGATCCTTTAAGCTCTTGAGCTAAATCAAACAAAATTTACTTCTCAATCAAACACATTAAATACGGCAACCATATGCATTTCAAAAACCAATTCATTCATATCATTTGTCCATATATTAGCTTTTAGCATATTTGGTCATTAGAGCGATCTATTTAACTTTCAAGCATTCATTTCAAATTTTTAATTAAACAATGCCGAATGCCATTAAGTACTAATGCCACACACTCACATACACAAAATTTTCCATTACAAACACATTCGGCCAAATACAACTATGTTACAAATCACAACTAAATTATTGATTAGATCACGTTTGCAAAACCTTTTAATCAAACTCATTATTCATGACATAATAATTACCAAGAGCCGAATACGTGATCGCTTAGTAAGCTTAAATTCATGTGAACTTTAATGTTAAAAAAAATGTCTATGAAATATTTACTCACTATTTTCTATCTTCAACTCAACTTCCTAGCTCCCAATCGGCACACTAAGTTCATTTTAATTTATTTCTCATCTTGTTAAACATAAACTGGCAAAGCTAATCCTCATAAACTATTATTATCAATTCACTCATTTCTCTAGGGACAAAGCCGAATGTTCAATAAGCAAATAAGGCACACAAAGCATGACTTCTTCAATTAAACCTACCATTCCCTATTTCAATGATTTTAACAATATCTAACTAATGGCCAAATATAAATACTTTCCCCATACCACGAATTCACCTATTCTAAGCTCAATTTACCAATTAAGTAACAGCACTAATGTTGAGCATTATTTGACAATTTGTCTTAATCGGCCGACTAAATTCATGTTCCCAATTCATAATTTCAAGTATTTCATTCACAAATTATATAAACTATGCTCAAAACCTCAAATTCCATTTCGGTAGCTCCAACATGTTAGCCAAAATTCCCCAAAGCACCTAAACCACTACTATGCATATCTAACAAGTTTAAACCTCACTTATCCACCTTTACTCATAAAAGCATAAAACAACCACCATCTCTTACCATCCATATCAATGCCGAATGCCCAATTTACCATAGAATTCAAAATTTCAAAATGGGCTAAGTCAAATACTTAGTTATCAACCACACTTAAAAAAAATTCAAAGGAAATAACATGAGATTTTACCTTAATCTAGCAAAAATCCAAGAGTGACCGAAAGCCTAACTTTTCCCCTCCTATATTCGGCAATTGAAGAACAAAGAAAATGAACTAAGCCTTGTTCTTTTCACCTTTCACTATTCTATTTATTTTAGTATAACACTAATAACATATATTATTATAATAATATAATAATACTAATATATGTATAAAATACATACATTTTCATTGATTATCCCACATGGCGGCCACTATATATATAAAATGTTAATTTGACATGCAAGTCCTTGGGTTTTAAAGTCACATAATACAAGGTCCTTTCAAAATTTACCTAACACAATTCTCAAAATTTTCACATAAGTCCATTTTCAATTAATTTCACATCAATTGGTAAAAATTAAAGCATTTAAAAATTCACACAGGCATAAACATATATTTTAGATATAAAATATTATATCCAAATATTTCGGTAATTCGGTTTAGCGGTCCCGAAACCACTTCCCGACTAGGGTCAAAATAGGGCTGTCACAGGGCATGTCTTTGACCTGTGGTGAAAGTCAGTATGTATGCCCTATTTTCACACGGCTTGTGACACGGGCGTGTCTGGTGGTCGTGTGAGGCACACGACCTATTCATAAGGGCGTGTGACCCTTAAATGCATGAAAATTTTATGTGTTTCCTAAAGTTTGTAAATGTTATCAGTTTAGTCCCGAACCTCTTCCAAGCATGTTTTAAGGCCTTGTAGAGCCTTATAAGGGATAATATGGATGTATTGGATATGTTTTATAAATGAATGCATAAATGTATGTGTTATGTATCTGAATGATGTGTATTGATCGGTAATGCCTATTAACCCTAATCCAGCATTGGATACGGGTTAGGGGTGTTACATTTTCCCATGTTTTACTCATTCAAAACATACCAAATTCACATATTCAAATCAACTAATTAAACTTTTACAAACATGCATCATCATGCACCAATTCACAAGCACATAGCTTCAATTATTAACCATTTGACATGTAATTATGAACCACATCATAAGTCACTCTCACAAATATACATATATACCCAATACAACCAAATTAAGCCAAATCTCATGGCTATATATACAAACCAAAACAAGTACATTTACAAGCCAATTCAATTGGAAAAATTCACTACCAAATCATAACTAATTTGACCAAAGTCCCAATACATGCCATATACTCAAAACATAAACTCATAAGTACCAAATTGATAGTTGGATAGTGTGACGATGTCTTCGACGATCCCAAAATCCGAGCTAGCTTTGAAATCACTATAAAACACAGAGAAATACATAAAGTAAGCTTTATAGCTCAGTAAGTTCGTATAGCATTTATATCAACTCATCATATAAACTCAAATTAAGCCAAAAACATAACATATCTCATAATATATCACCAACCTACAACATTTGCATCCAACAAATTAGATGTAATTCCCATAACTTTTCATCATTTTAGTGTATTACTCAGTTCATGTACATACCTGTACCTTCCCGTATTTAACTCATACTCATTCACATCTTTGACACGTCCGTTAAACCATGCGGAATATTTTTGGACACTCGGGAAACTTGCACACTTAGTGCCAAATAAATAGCCATAGCTGTACTAATTTCGCACACTAAGTGCCAATGTGTATATATAGCTGAAACTATCTCAATCTCGCACAATAAGTGCAAATATATAACCGAAGCTTTCTCGATTTCACACACTAAGTGCCCATAATTAACCGAGTTGTCGTCAAACACGACTATAGTCTTGTATACATAATTTATACAATAATAAAGTATTTAAAGCATAATTATAACAATGCTTATTACATATGAACTTACCTTGTACATAGAAACGACTACACGAGTCAATTATTCTTTCACTCTGTTCTTTCTCGATCTAAGTCCGTATTCTCTTTTCTTGATCTAAATAGAATCAAATTTAACTTATTTAATCATGTCTCTATTCAATTTAGTCCAAAATTCATTTTAAGGCATTTTTACACAATTGCCCCTAATGTTTCACATCTTTTACAATTTAGTCCTTATTTCACAAAAACACAAATTCATGCAATTTAACCAGAACCCATGCTAGCTGAATGTTTCATTTATTTCACATTTTAACCACTAAATTTACACATTTCACAATTTAACCCCTAATTTGCATTTTCATTAAAAATCACTTAACAAAACTTGTTTATCTATCAACAACCATTCATAATCTATCAAGAAACTTCAAAACTCATGCTTACATCAATGGCATCATTCAAAATCTTTCACAATTTTGCAAAACAGTCCCTAGGCTAGCTAGACCTAGTTGCAACGATCTCAAAAACATAGATATCATTAAAAACCGAGTCAAAATCACTTACCAATTAAGCTCCAAAGTGACCAACCCTAGATGAACAAAATGGCTTCTTTTTCTTTTGATAATCAGTTGAAGGTGATGATTAAAAGATAATATTTGGTTTTATTTCTTTTAATTAGTCTTTATTTAATAATTTATTAACATAACCTTAAAAATATTTAATAATTACATTTATACCAAGCCATCATCATCCACTAACTAAATAATGGGTTAATTACCACATAAGGACCTTCACATTAAAGTTATATAGCTATTAGACACCTTTAGCTAATAGAACACTACTTTTGCACTTTACGCGATTTAGGCCTTTTAATCAAATTAAGCATTTAAATGATAAAATTTCTTAACGAAATTTTCACACAAACATATTTTCATGCTATAGACATTAAAATAATAATAAAATAATAATTCTTACTTCAAAGTTGTGGTCCCGAAATCACTGTTCTGATTTGACTAAAAAAATAGGCTGTTACAACTCTCCCCCATTAGGGATTTTTGTCCCTGAATTTCTCATAGGTTCCTTAGGTTCTCACGTGGCTTCTTCAACACCATGTCATTGCCACAAAATCTTCACCAGAGTTATCTATTTATTCCTCAACTCTTTAATCTCTTGAGCTAGAATTCAGATCGGTTCTTCGTTTTACGTCATATCAAGTTGAATTTCAATCTCTAACGGTGAAATTACGTGCGATGGATCTGATTGATACCATCGTAACATCGACACATGAAAAACATGATGAATCTTTTCTAACTCTGACTATAAAGCTAACTGATATGCCGCTGTCCCTATTCTTTCGATGATTTCATATGGCCCTATAAAACACGAAATCAGTTTACCTTAACAAATCTAAGGATTTTTTTCCACGGAGATACTTTTAGAAACACTTTATCACCTATCTAAAATTCAATATCTTTCCATTTCAAATCCATGTACGATTTCTATCTATCTGAAGCTACTTTTAGACTGTCACGAATTACTTTCACTTTATCTTCAGTCTTTTGGATCAAATCAACCCCGTGGATCCTTTTCTCACTCAACTCAGTCCAGTACAATGGAGTTCGACATTTGCGATCATACAAAGTTTCATACGGTGCCATTTTTATGCTCGATTGAAAACTGCTATTATACAGAAATTCAACCAATGGAAAATATTTCTCCCAGTTGCCTTCGAACTCTAATACACAACAACAAAGCATATCTTCGAGAATCTAAATTGCTCTCTCAGACTGTGTAATAGGCCGATTTTGGGGCTAGTCAGAAAAGTGGTTTTGAAACCACTAACCCGAGGTCAAGGAAATTATTTTAAATATTATTTTATGTATTGTATCAAGATTAGATAAGTGCATGAAAATTTTAGTGAATTAATTTTAACGATTGCTTGTTTAAATTGCAAAAAAAGACTAAATCGCATAAAGTGCAACAGTCCTATTTTGTTAGATAAGAGTGTCAATTAGCTAAAGAACCTAAATTGGGCGCCTTTTTAGATCAATTAGACCCCCAATGCTTAGGCTAGCCGGCCATAGGAGATAAAAGACAGAGAAATGGTCAAAATTAGGTGGGTTGGTGACCAATATTGACTATAATAAGAATAAAATAAAGAGAAAGATATACCTTCTTTTCCTCTTCTTCTTCATCACCAAAAAATACAGCCAATAGAGGGTTTTTGAACTTCAAAATTTTCAGCCACTTAGCCTCTCTACAAGTAAGTTATTTTAATGAGTTTTCTTAATGATTTTTACATTTTTGAGACCCTTGTGTCATGAGCTTTCTAATGAAGGGACTATTTTACAAAATGGTTGAAAGTCTAGGGTTTTTCCATGAGAACATTTAGGTTGTTTCCTAATTTTTTTTTGGAAGAATATGAGTCTTAGATGAGTAATAAACAACTTTTGTGAAGGGATTTCACATGAAAACCCTAATAAGGACTATTTTGCATAAGTTGTAAAACAATTGATAAACGTGTGAAATAGAGGAAATTTTGGATTTCTATACGAGTAAAAAGGGTTCGGCTAGGCTTATAATTGGGAGAAATTTTATAAAAATCGACTTTCAAGCATAGGGGTAAAACGGTCATTTTGTGAAAGTCTAGGGGCAAAATAGTCATTTTGCCCAATTATGAAATTTTGAGTGCCTAAATTGATGTGCTGATGAAATAAATGAATTTTATTAATTTATATCAAGAGAAGCGTGATGCGGGTCTTGATCGGGGTAAGAACAAAGTTTACGAGGATTAAGCTCGTCTTTCTCATTTTGTATCAAGGTAAGTACATATGTGAATAATGTGTTATTGAAGCTTACTTTGGAATATTTTGCTAATATACATGTGAAATTGGCTTATTTTTGTTATGTATCTAAATTCTATTTGTTGGCATGAATGTATAAATGACATGTCATGTGAGTAAAGTACATTGCGAGCAAGTACGATGCTATTCTGCTAGTTACAAAATCCCGTTGGACCTTAGACATAGCATAGGATACAAAGGGGTATGTTATAAAGATTATGTGGTCTGAACTTATGAGTTGAGTCTTAGTTCATGAGATGAATATTGTAGGTAATATGGGTTCGGGTACTGGCTTTGTGTACAGACCCGTGAGTGGCTCAATGAGCGAACGTTACATGATTGCTATGAAGTCCGGGTCCTGACCTAATAAAAATGCCCGTGAGTAGATCAAATGTAAGCGTTTCATAGCATGAGGTAGCCCTGCTTTCCTATATGGTAATTAGATGCAAATTCCCTGAGTATCCATATGTATTTTGAGAGTTCAACGGGTAATATTGAAGATTTAATTAGTGAAAACTTGACGAGGTATGTATACTGAACTTATGGATAGTACTTGAGTAAGGGACGAGATACATTAGGTATACATGAATAAAAGTACTTGAGTAAGGGACGAGATACATTAGGTATACATGAATAAAAGGAAGAGTAAGATAGAGATGTTAAAAGATTTATACCTTTTAAGTATGACAAGTTATCGTTTGACGAATATGATTTTCTTTTAATTAAACTTTAATTGCGTATATGTACTTACTAAGCTCCCACACTTACCCTCCTTTCTTTTCTTTCCTTATAGTGCCGCCAAGCTAGCATCGGGGATCCAGTGATGTCTTAAAGCTTCGATCACACTATCACTTAAGACCTTGGTATAGCTAGTTTAATTGTTTTGTTTTCTGGCATATATAGGGACTTGAGTCTTTTGTTTATTATTTTGTTAGTTAGCCATAATGCGTTGGCTCATATGATAAAAATGATATTCATTTTTATAGACCATGAATATTGGCTAACACTAATTATTATTCAATGCAATGTTGCAAATTTCTAATGGTCGTGGCTGTTTCGGTTATGCATGTTATGTTTGTATTGATCTTGGTTGATCTTGTGTAGATAGGGGTATGTGAGGGTAGCAAAGAGGCTTGATAAATAGCCTTATTTTGTTCTAATGGGTAGACACACGGGCATGTGTCTAGGTCGTGTGTGAGATACGGTTAACCCCATGGGTGTGCTGTTCAGCCATGTGTCCCCTGCACGTAAAAATTTCAAGTAAGTATGCATGGTACTAAACACACGGGCAAAGACACGGTAGTGGGTCTTAGCCGTGTGTAGGGCATGGCCTAGTACACGAGTGTGTGCCTTAGCCATGTGGCCCTTAAGGGTTGCTAACGTCAAAAATAAAATGTCCAAGTTTCTGTACACGGGCTAAGTCACGGGCGTGTCATGAATGTGTAAAGGACACGGTTCATGGACATGAGCGTGTGACAGGCCGTGTGAAAACCCCTGTAGGTTAAAATTTGAAAATAAATCCACACGGGTAAGGGACACAGGTGTGTCCCAATGTGTTTAGGCCGTGTGAGCCAAACGACCCATCAACACGACCATGCCTAAACTGTCACACGGGCGTGTTGCCCCTCTCACACAGGCTTTTGCCCCTGTGTTAAGTGTTGTTTTTAAAATTCTTGGAAGGACCCAGATTGATTCCGAACGGGTTCCAATGGATGTTTTGAGCCTCGTAGGCTCTTATTAAGGAGTTTATAATAAAAATTGAAAAAGTTTATAATTTGACCATGGTTTGGTGATATGAAAATGTTTGTATGCATGAGTTCAAGTTAGGTAATGCCTCATATTCCGTCCCGGCGTAGGGCTCAGGTGTAGGTGTTACATTTAGTGGTGTCAGAGTTATGGTTCAGTCAGTTTTTGGACTAACGTAGCGTGTGTACGAGTCTAGCTATACATGACATAATAAATTGTGATAGTGTGACCGCTCTTGATTTTTTAAAATTTGTGTTTTCATATAGTAATGGATCCCAATCGAAATATGGCGGATGATGTAGAAAGTAATGCGCTGGCTCTCGCTAAAGGGCCGGTGCCATTCGATAATCGACCTGCCATAATTAGTCAGGGGGGAGGAGATGGGGCTCGGGAGGGCTTTTTCTACATGATGAATGAATGGTACACGGAATTCGTCCGAGCAAACCTGAATACTCAACCCCCTCCACCCCCATCTGTTCCTCAACCTGTTCCTGTAGCACCCCAGGTATGGACTTTGTAAGGCAGAATAGACCTCTAGTGGACAAGATCTAGAAGCATGGAGCCGAGGAGTTCCATGCTAATAAAGATAATGACCCTGAAAGGGTAGAATTCTAGCTTGAGAATACCATCAGAGTATTCGATGAATTATCCTGCACTACCGAAGAATGCTTGAAGTGTGCCATATCTTTGTTAAGAGACTCGACATATTACTATTGGAAGACATTAGTGTGGGTAATGTCAGATCTTCCAAACCAGAGTGCCAACATTGTGGTTGAAATCACTTCGGCAAGTGTAGAATGAATGATGGATCTTGTTTACGGTGTGGTTCTCAAGATCACTTTATTAAAGACTGCCCCAAAATGACTGACAAAGAGAAATTTCTGATTCAGGGCCAAGTGACACAAATTCTAAAGGAAGACCTCAGAAGAATGTCGAAGTTGGGGCTGGTAGCAAGAATGTGACGAGAGATACTACTGTAAGGTCTGAAGCTAGGGCTCCAGCTAGAACCTATGCCATACGTGCACGTGAAGATGCATCCTCTCCTGATTTGATCACCGGTACATTCTCTCTCCATGATAATACTATTATTGCTTTGATTGACCCTGGTTCTACTCATTCGTATATGTGCATGAAGTTGGTGTCTAGTACGAATATGCCTGTTAAGTCTATGGAATTTATGATTAAAGTGTCAAACCCATTAGGCAAACATGTGATGGTTGATAAAGTATGCAAGAAATGTCCTTTGGTAGTTAAAGGTCATTGTTTTCTGGCCGATTTGATACTGTTACCATTCGATGAGTCTGATGCTATATTGAGTATGGACTAGTTGACATTCCATGATACTGTAGTAAACTACAGACAAAAGGTTATTATATTAAAATGTGAAAATGGTGAAACCCTTTGGGTTGAATCAGGTGAGCCAGGGAACTTACCTATGGTGATATCCTCAATGTCTGCCTAGAAATATTTGAGGAAAAGATGTGAAGCTTACTTAGCTTTTGTAATGAATACTAAGGAATCAAAGTTGAAGGTTGAGTCAGTGCCATTTGTAAGCAAATATGCAGATGTGTTCCTGTAACACCCCAAACCCGGCCTAGACGATATGACCGGATCTGATGCGCCACATCAAAGCGTTCAAAACATTCCGTATTACATAGTTTGGAAAAAAAAAACTTAGTTGGTGTTGTAAAAGGTACTTTTAAAAGTAGGTTAAAGTGAACGGAAGCTGTGCACCAGGTAGGAAACTAGGAAGAAGAGGAGGTGAGTCCGTCAGACTGCTTAAGTACCAAGCTCCCTTCGGATCCAATCCTAGACATGCACACCGCCATTGCCACACTCTAACATCTCGTATAATTTTTGCGAAAACCGTGTGATTATGCCCATCTTAAGAAAATGATTAAGGTTGAAAAACGTTTGCTTAAAATATTTATTCTTTTGGAAAACATTTACTTTGTGGAAACTTTGTGCGTCATCGTGATCTTTTAAAAACAAGTAGTTTTATAAAAGCGAACCCTAGTGCTAACCAGGTTTAATAATCCCCAAAATAAAATTAATAAAAAGAGCGGCCTTATTACAACTTCAAGCACAATAAAATAATCCAAATTAAATGCTAAACTTATTTAAAATCGGCAATCAAGCTTCATGGCCACTCTGAATCCCGCCTAGCTCCAAGTCCACCAACTAGGACTCACCGCAAGGATGGAAGAGGAAGGGTGAGTTTGGGAAAACTCGATGTATACTGAAACCCATCCAAAGCCCAAATCACTCGAGCCCATTGGGCCTAAGCCCTATCTGAGATAACAGATCCACAGAGAACAAAGCCCTTTTCGAATCGATAGCAAGGCCTTAGCCCTTTTTAACATAACAAGATGGCTCATAGGCCCGATTCAAGAATATATGTAACAATATCAAGAATGAATGCAAGCCCAACTGGGAGACTACTCAATCCACCAACCGCTACACCGCCTGCATCACCCTACACTCCATGTGGGGAATATCTCAACCCACCTAGCCCTACACTCCACAGTTGCAAAGAACGCCGCTCAATTATCGATCGATTGAGGCAAAGCCTCCGATCGTGGATGAACCACATTCAGTACTTCCTCCATCAATACCCCAATCCCATGCAATGATATTAATAAATGCATATAATGTAAAATACAAGATTAATCAATCATGCGTTTAACCAATTTAAACCCTAGGGTATTTGGTAATTATGCTCTTTAGGGTAATTTCGTATTTACGCAACTACACACGTTATTCCAGTAATTTTAACAATCATATGCAATTTGATTCTCCCATCTAACCGACAGAGCTACTTTGCCCATATTTTACCCATATTGGTCCGTAAGCCCATTGGGCCCGATTTTTGGCCCATCGAGGCCTCTTTTTCCGAAATACGCTAAAATGTCACACGAACTTACTTACCACTTTGCGGTGCTAGATCTAACAATTACTCTATGTCTTAAGAGCATTCGCATACTCACAAGCCTATGAAATGCCGGAATTTCGGCATTTCGGCTTTTGCCGAATTGAACTAAGGAAGGGGGGTTCGGTACACACCTGTTTCGCGACGATTGCTACTGAGATCTCTTTCGATATCCTACAATTGATTAGCACAGTGCTTATTTACAAACTATAATCACTAAATTCCAAAACTTACTCACCCATGATCGAACCATGTCCCTAAAAAGCCTTTGAACCCTTACCTTTTTGCCAAAATCGATAGCTAGCTCCGAATCCAATTGTTCCAATGATTCACGCTTTCAATCCAACACTTAAGAAGGCACTAATCATTGACAGAAAACGTCAGTTAAAAACCCTTAGAGCCACATGCCCAAATCGACAGCCTCCCTAATTTTATGGACTTCGGCTTTTCTTAACTTTGCAAAATAAGAACAGATCTGAGATGATAAGTACTTACCCCTTACTCCTACTTGATTTCCATGCAATCTAGTGCAGATTTATCTATCAAACGACGGTAGAACTTGATTCCCCAAAGTCTTGAAGTTTCGGCTATAAGCCCCCAAATCTATGGTTTTTCGGCTTTTGTGTGATGAAGAATATGATAATGTGGGACTATAACCTTGAAGTAGAATTGCTGTCAGGTATCTAGGATTAAGAAAAGATAATTGTAAATTAATAAAACAAAAGAACATAGGAGAACCTGGCTTTGAGGAAAACGGCACAAGCAATGATTACAGGATTTCAGCTTTTGTGATTTCGGCAAAGGTGCTGATGATAAGCAGGTATGATGAATAGTTTTGAAGAAGAAAAATAGAAGAAGAATAGTGGAGGTGGTAGTTTCGGCTAGAGAGGAAAAAGAGAGGAAATGTAACACCCCAAACCCGGCCCAGACGTTATGGCCGAATCTGACGTGCCACATTGGAGTTGAAAACCCAAGTTCCGTTTTAGTGTTTTAAAAACCATATATTTTGTTGAGTTAACAAAGTGTATGTAAGCTAGGCACCAGGTAGGTATCCGAGATAGAGGAGGTGAGCCATGAACGCTGCTTAAGTACCAAGCTCTTTGATTGGATCCAATCCTAGACATGCCCACAACCATAGCCACACTTTGTTATATCGAGTTTAAATTTGTTTAAGTGAACGTCTTTGATAAATCAATTAATCGTGGCGTTAAGATATTTTAAAAACAATTATCATTTTGAAAACACGTCCTAAGTCTAGCCCAATTGAATAATTATCAACCAATTTTAAAGTTATTAAGAATAAAATAATCTCGAGAAGATATAAAAGAAAAGTTAAAAATGGCCTTATTACAACCCAAAAATAAATAATAATTAAAAGAAATTAAATGAAAACCAACGCTTATTTAAAGGTCCAAAAGCGATCACCCTGGCCACTCTGAATCCCCTCCGGCCCAAGTCCCCATATTAAGGTTCACCTGCAATGTAACACCCCGAACCCGAGACCATCGCCGGTGTCGGACACGAGGGGTTAACAAGCCAAGTTCACTTGTTTTGCCCATCCATTTGACATTTTCAGTCAGGCTGGAAAACTGCGTCACCGTCGCCTTAAAAATCATATCTCGAGTTTCAAAACTCAGAAACTGGTTTTGCAAATTTTCCCTGAATTTAGACTCATATATCCATCCATGGATTTATTTCTAGAATTTTTGGTTGGGCCAATTGGTACAGTTTATTAGTTAAAGTCACCCATGTTACAGGGATCGACTGCTCTGACCTTCGCGTGGTATAACTTGAATATCTCTCTGTACAGGGCTTTAATTCTGGTGTCGTTTGTTTCTAATGAAACTAGACTCAAAATGGAATCTGTAAATATAAGGTATGTCTCCTAGTTCTTTTTGGATAATTTATAGTGAATTTTTAAAGTTGCGACAGGGAACCCAGAAACCATTCTGGCCCTGTCTCACAATAGCTTTAATATCTCTTAACATGTAACTCCTATGACCATTTCGCTTCTTCCATATGAAAATAGACTCATCAAGGTTAATTTACATAGCTTATTCACTATTTAATTCCATTCCCACGAATTTTGGTGATTTTTCACATTCACGTCACTGCAGCTGGCAGCATCTGTTTTTAAGGTAGGTCTTACCTATTTGGTAGTCTCCATGAACCAACTAGTCTTGCCATACATAGGTTCATATATGATCATTTTAACCATGCCAATGGCTGATCATATGACCAACATTCCCATTTCCAAGCCATAGCCACATCATGACACCAAATATAAACATACAAACCACAATTATTCTAAGTTCATGTTTCCCTTTTCGAGCCATTTTCGCATGGCCGTACATACTTACATCACAACATATTTAACAAACAAGGGTAGTCCTATACATGCCATCTCAAGTTCAACCAAAATTTATACCAAAATGGAGGCTTGATAGTGTGGATGACTTGACTTCAACGATCCCAAATCCGATTGCTTGAGCGAAATCTAGAAAGTCGAGAGCCAAAGCAACGGGTAAGCATTTTTTATGCTTAGTAAGTCTCAAGGAATATAATCAACTCTAATTACAGCAATACATTCACATAGCCAAATGCATCATTTCATTAATACACATTCTTACTTCACACTTCATCATTATATAATTTCACAAAATATCAATCAATTCAATAACTGAAATTCATTAGTCGATTGAGCGAATGTTGCTCAAACATGTCGACTTTCCAATGCACATATAACGTACCTTATCCTTTGGGCTTTTCGAGTGTACTAATTGAATTCATTACAGCAGCCAACACTCACCTCCAGCCCAAGATTCTTGAATATAACCGGATATAATCACGTGCACAAATGCCTTGGTCTTAGCCGGATAGAATATCTCGCACGAATGCCTTGGTCTTAGCCCGGATGTAGCCACTAGCACAATTGCCTTGGTCTTAACCGGATATAATTTCCAGCATAATTGTCTTGAGTTTAGCCGGATATCATTCAATTTCCATGAACACATACATCAATTATCATTGGACATACATAATTCATTTTCAGTTACTAAGGCTCAAACGCAATTATAGTCACAAGCATATTCGCCTTCGGGACTTAGCCCGGTAGAATTCAAATACTCATGCATACATAATCAATAATCAATACACATCCATACTTTATTTCACACAATTCAAGTAGGGTCACTTCTTGAGGACTTACCTCGGATGTTGTCGAACGGCTTTTTGGCTATTCGATCACCTTTTCCTTCCCTTGTCCAATTGTGGCCCTCTTAGCTCTTGAGCTAATTCAAACAAATTCAATTTATTAAAACCTCATTGTGCTAGCTTATGGCGAATATGACAAGGAGTTTAAATGGTCATATGGCCACCCTTTAGCTTGAATACACAATGGTCATGCACATTTTATACTACATCAAGCAATTCAATACAATTTATTCGAGCATCAAGGAAATGCTAAGGCCTTCAATAGGCTACCCAAGGCTGAATATTCATGTACATGTTGAGGTCAAATTTGCACTTAATACCTCACAAAAACAGCATGCAATTTACTAATTAATGCTTTGCACATTGTGGCCCAAAACTTATAATATAGCATCAAGCACTTATATGTGTGCTAGGCCGAATTGTGCTTGCAATTTCACAAGCATTCTTCACATCTTCTTCTTTAAACCAATATATTCATCACTTAGTTCATAACCAAAACATAATGTGCAATCATATATATGCATATATGAGCATGGCAAATTTCAAGGTGTCCATAGCCATCCAAAACACAAATTTTAACTAACATGCAAGAAGCATGAATCATGCTCAAGAATGCATCATGGCGAATATGACAATCATGCTCCTTTTCAACTTCAATCATGATAAAACAAAAAAAAAAAAACTCAAAATCTTACTCATGAGTAGAAAATCCATCATTG
Source organism: Gossypium arboreum (assembly GCF_025698485.1). Classification (NCBI taxonomy): domain Eukaryota; kingdom Viridiplantae; phylum Streptophyta; class Magnoliopsida; order Malvales; family Malvaceae; genus Gossypium; species Gossypium arboreum. The sequence continues at coordinate 29,943,500 of NC_069078.1, forward strand.
CATGCATCATCATCAAGCTTCACACTTAGCATGCAATGGCTTTATCACCATAACAACTTTGGCCAAATGCCATTTCCATGGCATAACAAAGATTTGAGCCATGGCTAACATGCACATCAAATTAGCAACCAAAACATGCATGAAACTCCCAACACAACCTCATACATACCTTACTCTTGATGCAAATTTAGCCAAATCACCTTCTAGATCTCTTCTAAACAAAGGAAATGAAGCAAAAATCCCTTCTTCCTCTTAGTATTTTTTTGGCCAAAAAGGGAGAGAGCAAGCATGAACAAATTTTTTTTTTTGTTTTTGTTTTTTTTTCTTCTTGGTTGCACGGCAATGGGGTATGCTACTCTCTCACACACATTTTTTTTTCATTCTTTTCTTACCCATGCCTATTTGTTTACTATTTCTCCCTAATGCCCAACAAAACATGTTTCATGACATGTTTAACCCATATCTCTTTGTCATGGCCGGCCATCACTTGTAAAAAGGGGGAATTTGACATGCAAGTCCATTATTTTGCATGCATGCTTTAATTAGTCATCACCCCTTTCCCTATCGTATTTTCAAAGTTCACTACTAAGTCCTTTCTAGTGGAATTCACCTTTATAACACTAAATCAATCATCAAAATGTCATACATGAATACTCACATATTATAGGCATCGAAATAAATTTTAAATTATTGTTATGCCTCGGTTTTGTGGTCCCGAAACCACATTCCGGCTAGGGTCTATTTTGGGCTGTCACAACTCCCCCCCTCTTAAGGAATTTTCGTCCCAAAAATCTTACCGTAAATAGGTTTGGATATCGTTCTTTCATAGAGTTCTCGGTCTCCCAAGTAGCTTCTTCTATCCCGTGCTTGAGCCATAACACTTTCACTAGCGGAACCCGCTTGTTTCGCAACTCTTTCACTTCGTGATAGGATACGAATCGGTTCTTCCTCATAACTCATATTAGCTTGAATTTCAATTTCGATGGACTAATCACGTGCGATGGATCGGATCTATAGCGTCGAAGCATCGAAACGTGAAAGACATCGTGAACCTTTTGAGTTCGGGGGCAAAATCAAGCGATATGCCACCGGATGACTCGCTCGATATCTCATATGGTCCAATGAACCTCGGGCTCAACTTGCCCTTACGGTAGAACTCGAGTATCTTTTTCCAAGACGATACCTTGAGAAACACTTTATCACCCACGATACTCGATATCCTTACGCTTCAGATCCGCGTCGACTTACGATGATCGGAGGCTATCTTCAGACTTTCACGGATTACTTTCACTTTCTGCTCAGCATCCCTAATCAAATCCACCGAAAATCTTGCTTTCACCGAGCTCGGTCCAAAATAATGGCGTACGGCATTTACGGCCGTACAAGGCCTCGTAGGGTGCCATCTTAATACTTGATTGAAAGTTTGTTGTTGTAAGCGAATTCAATCAACGGCAAATACCGTTCCCATGAACCACTAAACTCGAGGACGCAACATCTTAACATATCCTCAAGTATCCGAATTATCCGCCGGATTGACCATCGGTTTGGGGGTGAAAGGCGGTCTTGAAATGCAACTTGGTACCCAAAGCTTCTTGCAACTTTTTCCAAAATCGCGAGGTAAATCTCGGATCTCTATTCGACACGATAGAAATAGGCACCCCGTGTAATCTCACAATCTGAGAAACGTACAATTCCGCTAATTTTTCCATTGAAAAATCCGTACGTACGGGGACAAAGTGGGCCTACTTAGTCAATCGATCTACCACGACCCAAACCGCATCCTTCTTACTTGCTGACAATGGCAGTCCGGATACAAAGTCCATTGTTACTCGATCCCATTTCCACTCGGGTATCGTGATTGGTGAAGTAATCTCAAGGCACCGATGTTCCGCTTTCACTTGTTGACATATTAGACATCTCGAAACAAAGTCGGAGATGTCTCGCTTCATACCATGCCACCAAAACCGACGTTTCAATTCATTGTACATCTTCGTACTCCCCGGGTGGATTGCCATTCGGCTACAATGGGCTTCATTCAAATTATCGAAATGAGTTCGAATTCTTTGGGACACACTGACGACCTTTGAACCTCAAACAATCGTCATCGCCGATTTGAAACTCCGAGTCCTTGTTCGAACACACGCAGCCCGTTTTGCAACCAACTCGTCATCGACTTTCTGAGCTTCTCGAATTTGGTGTGTCAATAATGGTTTGGCTTTCAATTCAGCCACTAACACACTGTCGGATCGGACAGACAAGTGCACATACATCGCTTGTAAAGTGAATAACGATTTATGACTCAAGGCATCCGCAACCACATTCGCCTTTCCCGGGTGATAGTCAATGATCAGCTCATAATCCTTTAACAGCTCAAGCCAACGTCTTTGTCGCAGATTTAAGTCTCTTTGGGTCATCAAATATTTGAGACTTTTGTGATCCGAGTATACATGGCACCTTTCACCAAATAAGTAATGTCGCCAAATCTTTAAGGCGAATACGATGGCGGCCAATTCGAGATCATGAGTCGGATAATTTTTCTCATGTGGCTTTAATTGCCTCGACGACAGGCCACAACTCGACCTTCTTGCATTAATACGCAACCTAACCCAAGTAGAGAGGCGTCGCTATAGATGACAAACTCCTTGCGGGACTCGGGTTGCACTAGAATTGGGGCTTCATCAAATAAGTTTTCGATTGATCGAAACTTTTTGGCATTTCTCCGTCCATTCGAACTTAACATCCTTTTGGAGTAAGCCGTCATCGGCGTGGCTATCGTTGAGAAGCCTTTACAAATCGTCGGTAATAATTGGCAAGCCCCAAAAGCTCCGAACCTCAATAATATTTCTGAGGCTTCCAATTAAGTATGGCTGAAATTTTATTCGGTCGACTCGAATACCCGTCTGATACCACATGACCCAAGAAGCTAACCTCTCTTAACCGAACTCACACTTGCTGAACTTAGCATATAATTGCTTATCCCGTAAAATTTGCAAAGACTAACCGCAGTGTTCAAAGATGTTCGGTCTCATTTCTTGAATAGACCAAGATGTCATCAATGAACACGACTACGAATCGATCCAAATATGGTCTAAAGATCCGATTCATTAAATCCATAAATCTGCAGGGCATTAGTGAGCCCAAACGGCATCACTAGGAACTCATAGTGACCATATCTCGCTCAAGGCGGTCTTGGGTGCGTCCGAATCTCGGATTCGCAATTGATAATAGCCCGATCTCAAATCTATTTTCGAGAACACCGAGGCTCCTTCAGCTTGATCGAACAAGTCATCAATACGTGGCAATGGATATTTGTTCTTTATCGTCGCTTTATTAAGTCGACGATAGTCGATCTGCACAATCGCATGGTTCCATCCTTCTTCTTCACGAACAACACCGCGCACCCCAAGGCGAAAAACTCGGCGAGCAAAACCTCTATCCACCAATTCTTGCAACCGAGCTTTCAACTCCTTTAATTCCGTTGGTACCATACGATACGGAGCTATCGAAATTGGAGTGGTACCAGGTACCAATTCGATGCCAAATTCTATTTCCCGAACAGGTGGTAAACCCGGCAATTCTTCGGGGAAAACAACCGGGTATTCACAAACCACGGGCACAGATTCGGGTTTCTTTTCGATTCCTTGTCATCGAAAGCACGTCGCAAGGTACGCCGCACCCTTTTCTTACATATTTACGGGCCAACATCGGCGATATTACAAATGGCAACCCTTTAAGTCCGTAGACTCAACTCGAATTATTTCATTATTCGCGCACCTCAAATCGATAGTCTTGCTCTTGCAATTTACAACCGCATCGTGCATGGTCAACCAATCCAAACCAAGAATAACGTCGAACTCATCGAACGGCAAAAGCATCAAGTCCGTCGGAAAACAAGAACCTCGGAACACTAGGGGACTTTTCTTGCACACTTTGTTGACAAGCACGTAATGACCCAAGGGTTTGACACCCAAATTACAAACTCGAGAGACTCAATGGGCAAAGTCTTCTTGGATGCTAAGGTTTCACATATATATGAATGAGTAGAACCAGGTCAATCAAAGCAATCACATTTGTATTGAAAAGAGTGAAAGTACTGGTAATAACATCCGGAGAGGCAGATCCTCGGCGTGCGCGATGGCATAAGTCCTAGCAGAACACGAGCCTCGGATCGATGGTAGCATCTCTAGATCCTCTCGACCGCCAACGACATTGCCCATATTTCTAGGTGGCCTACCTCGGCGATGGTAGCACCCGGTTTGCACTCGACTTACATTCTGCTCATGCATCCTCGGGCAATCCTTCATAAAGTGGTCGGCCGATCCACACTTATAGCGAGGCGATCACGAAACCAACAGCTCCCGAATGCCATTTGCCACAATGTGGACACTCCGCCTCTCTCGGCGATCATTTCCACCATCAAGCGATCGAAGTGACTCGTGTGGTCACAGGGGTCGATCGCGTCCTCGTCTAGAAAAGCCCAAACGCCTCTAGACCGGCTCGCATCATCTCGAAATCTCTTGATGCTTGTTGAAGAGACTTTCCGAGGACCTCTTCGAATTCTCCAGTTCCCACATCAGCTTTTTGTTTCTCCTTTCTAAGCTCTTGACTTTACAAGCTCGCTCAACAAGTACTACGAACTCTCGTATCTCGAGAATGCCAACAAACATCCTTATATCATCATTCAGCCCATCCTCGAGCGTTTACACATAATAGCTTCGGACGAAATGCATTCTCGTGCGTCTGCTAAGCCTCACAAACTTTCGTTCGTAGTCGGTAACGGACATAGAACCTTGCTTAAGATCAAGAAATTCCTCCGCTTTTGGTCGATGAATCTCGATGATATACTTTTTTCAAACTTCGGTTTGAAAGAATTCCCAAGTCACTTGCTCTCTAGGCACCACAAGTCGAGTACTCCACCAATAGTAGGCGGACTCGCGTAGCAAGGAGATGGTACACTTTAAGCACTCATCGGTGTACAGGATAGCTCATCAAGCACCGGATAGTGTTATCTAACCAAAATTCAGCTCGCTTCGGCATCATCATCATCCGTAGCCTTAAATTCAGTGGCCCCATGTTTTCAATCCTATCGACCGGGGCTTACTTGACCTTATTTGGTCAGTCACCGAGGTATTGTAGGTGCGGGGTTGCATTTGTCGGGAATGGAGGTTGTGGAACAGTAGTGTTGGTTCGAATGTATTGATTAAACCATTCGTTCATCACACTATAAAAGGCTTGCCTAGCCTCGTCATTAGGATTGCTGGCCATAGGTTGAGAGTCCGCCGGTCTGCTGTCCCTTGCGCGGAGCATGCGCCACACTCTCCACATCATCAGCTATCGCTTCGGTTGGGATCGGGATCCATTGCTATAAACAAACACAAAGTCAAATTGTCGTAAATCATCACACTATCGATTCATCATATAATGGCATGTATAGCTAGACCCCAAACACATCACGGTAGTCCTAGAATCGACTAAACCGTGGCTCTGATACCAATAAAATTGTAACACCCCGAACCCGAGACCATCGCCGGTGTCGGACACGAGGGGTTAACAAGCCAAGTTCACTTGTTTTGCCCATCCATTTGACATTTTCAGTCAGGCTGGAAAACTGCGTCACCGTCGCCTTAAAAATCATATCTCGAGTTTCAAAACTCAGAAACTGGTTTTGCAAATTTTCCCTGAATTTAGACTCATATATCCATCCATGGATTTATTTCTAGAATTTTTGGTTGGGCCAATTGGTACAGTTTATTAGTTAAAGTCACCCATGTTACAGGGATTGACTGCTCTGACCTTCGCGTGGTATAACTTGAATATCTCTCTGTACAGGGCTTTAATGCTGGTGTCGTTTGTTTCTAATGAAACTAGACTCAAAATGGAATCTGTACATATAAGGTATGTCTCCGTGTTCTTTTTGGATAATTTATAGTGAATTTTTAAAGTTGCGACAGGGAACCCAGAAACCATTCTGGCCCTGTCTCACAATAGCTTTAATATCTCTTAACATGTAACTCCTATGACCATTTCGCTTCTTCCATATGAAAATAGACTCATCAAGGTTCATTTACATAGCTTATTCACTATTTAATTCCATTCCTACGAATTTTGGTGATTTTTCACATTCACGTCACTGCAGCTGGCAGCATCTGTTTTTAAGGTAGGTCTTACCTATTTGGTAGTCTCCATGAACCAACTAGTCTTGCCATACATAGGTTCATATATGATCATTTTAACCATGCCAATGGCTGATCATATGACCAACATTCCCATTTCCAAGCCATAGCCACATCATGACACCAAATATAAACATACAAACCACAATTATTCTAAGTTCATGTTTCCTTTTCGAGCCATTTTCGCATGGCCGTACATACTTACATCACAACATATTTAACAAACAAGGGTAGTCCTATACATGCCATCTCAAGTTCAACCAAAATTTATACCAAAATGGAGGCTTGATAGTGTGGATGACTTGACTTCAACGATCCCAAATCCGATTGCTTGAGCGAAATCTAGAAAACGAGAGCCAAAGCAACGGGTAAGCATTTTTTTATGCTTAGTAAGTCTCAAGGAATATAATCAACTCTAATTACAGCAATACATTCACATAGCCAAATGCATCATTTCATTAATACACATTCTTACTTCACACTTCATCATTATATAATTTCACAAAATATCAATCAATTCAATAACTGAAATTCATTAGTCGATTGAGCGAATATTGCTCAAACATGTCGACTTTCCAATGCACATATAACGTACCTTATCCTTTGGGCTTTTCGAGTGTACTAATTGAATTCATTACAGCAACCAACACTCACCTCCAGCCCAAGATTCTTCGAATATAACCGGATATAATCACGTGCACAAATGCCTTCGGTCTTAGCCCGGATAGAATATCTCGCATTTAATGCCTTGGTCTTAGCCCGGATGTAGCCACTAGCACAATTGCCTTCGGTCTTAACCGGATATAATTTCCAGCATAATTGTCTTGAGATTTAGCCGGATATCATTCAATTTCCCATGAACACATACATCAATTATCATTGGACATACATAATTCATTTTCACATTACTAAGGCTCAAACGCAATTATAGTCACAAGCATATTCGCCTTCGGGACTTAGCCCGGGTAGAATTCAAATACTCATGCATACATAATCAATAATCAATACACATCCATACTTTATTTCACACAATTCAAGTAGGGTCACTTCTTGAGGACTTACCTCGGATGTTGTCGAACGGCTTTTTCGGCTATTCGATCACCTTTTCCTTCCCCTTGTCCAATTGTGGCCCTCTTAGCTCTTGAGCTAATTCAAACAAATTCAATTTATTAAAACCTCATTGTGCTAGCTTATGGCCGAATATGACAAGGAGTTTAAATGGTCATATGGCCACCCTTTAGCTTGAATACACAATGGTCATGCACATTTTATACTACATCAAGCAATTCAATACAATTTATTCGAGCATCAAGGAAATGCTAAGGCCTTCAATAGGCTACCCAAGGCCGAATATTCATGTACATGTTGAGGTCAATTTTGCACTTAATACCTCACAAAAACAGCATGCAATTTACTAATTAATGCTTTGCACATTGTGGCCCAAAACTTATAATATAGCATCAAGCACTTATATGTGTGCTAGGCCGAATTGTGCTTGCAATTTCACAAGCATTCTTCACATCTTCTTCTTTAAACCAATATATTCATCACTTAGTTCATAACCAAAACATAATGTGCAACCATATATATGCATATATGAGCATGGCCAAATTTCAAGGTGTCCATAGCCATCCAAAACACAAATTTTAACTAACATGCAAGAAGCATGAATCATGCTCAAGAATGCATCATGGCCGAATATGACAATCATGCTCCTTTTCAACTTCAATCATGATAAAACAAAAAAAAAAGCTCAAAATCTTACTCATGAGTAGAAAATCCATCATTGCATGCATCATCATCAAGCTTCACACTTAGCATGCAATGGCTTTATCACCATAACAACTTTGGCCAAATGCCATTTCCATGGCATAACAAAGATTTGAGCCGTGGCTAACATGCACATCAAATTAGCAACCAAAACATGCATGAAACTCCCAACACAACCTCATACATACCTTACTCTTGATGCAAATTTAGCCAAATCACCTTCTAGATCTCTTCTAAACAAAGGAAATGAAGCAAAATCCTTCTTCCTCTTAGTATTTTTTTGGCCAAAATGGAGAGAGCAAGCATGAACAAATTTTTTTTTTTTTTTTTTTTTTTTTTCTTCTTGGTTGCACTAAATGGGGTATGCTACTCTCTCACACACATTTTTTTTCATTCTTTTCTTACCCATGCCTATTTGTTTACTATTTCTCCCTAATGCCCAACAAAACATGTTTCATGACATGTTTAACCCATATCTCTTTGTCATGGCCGGCCATCACTTGTAAAAGGGGAATTTGACATGCAAGTCCATTATTTTGCATGCATGCTTTAATTAGTCATCACCCTTTCCCTATCGTATTTTCAAAGTTCACTACTAAGTCCTTTCTAGTGGAATTCACCTTTATAACACTAAATCAATCATCAAAATGTCATACATGAATACTCACATATTATAGGCATCGAAATAAATTTTAAATTATTGTTATGCCTCAGTTTTGTGGTCCCGAAACCACATTCTGGCTAGGGTCTATTTTGGGCTGTCACATGCAAGGTTAAGGAAAGGGGGTGAGTTTGGAAACTCAATGTGCAACAAGCCCCCTTCAGAGCCCAAAACAATAGCAGCCTGTTGGGTCTAAGCCCAAAACCAATCTCAAACATGTACTGGACCATAGCCCTTTTCATATTTCACAATTCATAACACTGGGTCAAGCCTTTTCATATTTCATATTCTTGGGCGAAGCCTTTATCAGAAACGGTATGGCCCATAGGCCCATTTCAATATCACATATAATGTCAATGAAAGAATGCAAGCCCATTTCAATATCACATGAAATACCAATGAATGTATGCAAACCCATTTGGGAGACCACTCAACCCATCATCCGCTACTCTCCACCGTACCAACCAGAGACACCATGTGGGATTAACTTGACCCACCCCGCCATAACTCTCCACTGGCAAATATAGTGCTTTATCATATAACCGGAGGCCTTGCCTCTTTTAATAACTGGGCAAAAGCCCTTTAATAATCAGGCGTAAGCCCTTTTGATCCTCAGGGCATAAGCCCTTTAATAAGCGGGGCATAAGCCCTTTTGATAACAGGGCATAAGCCCTTTAATAAGCGGGGCATAAGCCCTTTTGCACTTCCTCCATCCATATAAAACCCAACCCAATGCATTTATGAACATCTCATGTGCATATCATACATATCATGTGCATATCATACATGTCATGTGCATATCATACATATCATGTTTATCAAAATCCCATGCATTAAGTTCATATATAAACCCTAGGGGTATAATGGTCATTTTACCTAGGGGCAAAATGGTCATTTTCATATTATAAGGGTAATATCGTAATTTTACCAAAATTAGGATTGTTCCATGTTCATCATCGCCACTAACTATTCATTTGTGTAAACCGCATTTTTAGCCCACTTTTAACAAAACCGAGTTATTGGGCCTAAAACCCCTAATGGGCCCTACTTAGCTGATTTTGTCATCTAGGCCCATTTAGCCTATATCCATAATAGTGTTAATAGTCTTAACAGGCAATTTAACAGATTTTCGTTTTCTACCAATTTTACCCAAATGGGCCCGAAAGCCTATTGGGCCCTATTGCAGCCCCTCGAGGCCCAACTTACCGTGAATGCCAAAAATCACATTCTTACCATTTCCAATGTTCCCGATCATAATCTCATCGATTCTAACTAACTAGTGAGCGTTCGCTTGCTCACAAGTCCTCGAAATGCCAGAATTTCGGCATTTCGACTTTTCGGCATTCATCACTTTAAACTATGAAAAGGGTTCGTTACACATCTGATTTGCGATATTCCTTGACGAGATCTCCTATGCGATTTCTCCTATAATCAACCACTTATAGATTAGACCATGTTATTATTAAACCAAATCGAAAACTACCTATTATCATCACTTACACATTCGGCCACCATCCACAATGGCCCTTGGGTTCATACCTTTGCCAAAGTTGATGACTAGATTTAGTCACTCCGATGATCCAAGCTTTTCACACACTCCTCGATCGGTAGCCTTTAATCCTCACTAGCACCAACAAACCAAATAACACCAAAAACCCTTTTAGCCTTAGTCGACAGAGGGGTTTTTAGCTTTTCTTAAACCACAAGATACAAATGGAAAGAAGGTTCGAATACTTACCAAGAGATCTACTCGTTGAAGAACGTTCCAAATACCTTCCTACCCCATATCCGTTGTGAATCCAACTTAAACGTGCGTAGAAAATAGATCTAAATATTAATTCTCGAATCACTAAAATATGAAGCTTTCAGCTTTTCAGCAAATATTAATCTAAGCTATTACGAGGGTTAGTACACACCTGTTACGGGTTGAAGTTGAAACGTTTCCATAATCAATCACCTACGATAACCACCACCTGTCACTCAAACTCAAATATTCCAATATCAATATATGTAAATCCTAAGCACATCAGTCATACGGAACATAAGGGCATATTCGTCATTTTACCATACAGGGGTATTACGGTCACTTTAACCTACAGGGGCTTTACGGTCTTTTTACCTAATAGGGATATTTTAGTCATTTCATCCTACAAGGGTGTTTTGGTAAATCTACAAACTAAGGGTATTTCAGTAATTTTGTAAACCAATGATATTTCTATAATTTTTAGAAAGTCAAGGGTATTTCTGTAACTTTGTAAATTAGGGGTATTTTGGTAATTTTACAAATTGAGGGTTTTTCGGTAATTTCACAAACCAAGGGTATTTTAGTAATTTTGTAAATCGAGGGTAAAACAAGAATTACAGAAATCAAGGGTAAAACAAGAATTCTATAAATCAAGGGTAAAATAGTAATTCTATAAATCAAGGGTAAAACAAGAATTCAAGAATCGAGGGTAAAACAGTAATTCGTAAAGTCGAGGGTAAAACGATAATTATGTAAATCGGGGTAAAACGGTAATTATGTAAATTAGGGTAAAACGGTAATTACGTAAGTCGAGGGTAAAACGATAATTATGTAAATCGAGGTAAAAGCGGTAATTATGTAAATTAGGGTAAAACGGTAATTACGTAAGTCGAGGTAAAACGATAATTATGTAAATCGAGGTAAAACGGTAATTATGTAAATTAGGGTAAAACAGTAATTACGTAAATCGGGGTACTTTAGTAATTTTACAAGTCGAAGGTATTTCGATAAATTTACAAATCGAGGGTATTTCAAAGATTTTTACAAACTAAGGGTATTTCGTAATTTTAGTAAACTAAAGTATTCTAAACAGGGATAACAATACGAATGGGCCTAAAGCCTATTCTCTACCAAATGGGCCCACACGCTTGTGGCCCTTTTAGCCCAAATCTAGCCACAAATATGAGATTCACCTAGCCTAGCCCAATATTTACTACACAATCAAATAACTTATCCAATTGGGCTGTGGGCCCATTAGGCCCACATGACCCCTTTCTACCATCGCGACCAAGTAGCCATCCTACAGCCTAGAGTAGTCGAAATACACACCGATAGGAGACCTGAGTTAATCCACACTCCGAGCACTCTTAGCCGACACCCAACCCAAATGAGCACGCCATATAGCGAAAGGGATTAGCCAAGAAAGGTACATTTACTCTCCTCATGGTTCCCTCTATTTAAAGCCAGCTTCACAACCACTCTTATATTAGCTTCCTCGATGTGGGATCCTCCAACATTAGAGTTTAAATTCAACACCAACTCTTGCCGCCTGTTAGCAAAATAAATGCTCTTTGCTTGCCATGGGATTCGAACCTATGCCTCCCCTTAAATGCTCCACACGCTACTTGGCACTAAGCCACAAGGCTTTTTGTGTCATATTTTATCCCCAATTAATTATAAGGTCTAAAGGCCAAAGTCCGTGTTCCTTTAAAACCCAAAATAAATTGCAAGAGCCAAGGCTTGAACCCAGGCTCCCATACAACCTTAATGACGCCACAACCACTAGACTACAAGCTTCCTTGTGTCATTTATTTAACACAATAATTTAAAAACCCTCATCCAAGCATCTAGGTTTTTTTTCACTTAATACCAAAATTTTTGCTAAAGCCCAAGTTTGAACCCAAGATTTCTCCAACACTTCTCAAAGCCATTAACCACTAAAGTAAACATTTAATTGTGTCCTTTCATTGCACAATTAAATACCTATATAAAACCTCCTTACAAACCCACACTCAAGGCCCAATACTTCTAGGCCCAAATTCAGGGTGTTACAGGAAAAACAACCCTAAGGTGTTAAAGCAGAAGAAAAACGGCACCACTCAATACCCTAAGTGCCGAAATACTAACCTAATACCCCCTACCGATTTTCCCTCTTCAATTCCCACCATTCGGCTAACTCCTAGCCTCATCCCAATCCCTTAAATCTCTCCCCTTATCACTCCTTAATCCAAGCATTTAAACTGATCCAACTCTCCTCTAGCGTAATCCACCAACTCCAACACTTACCCTCCTCACACTTAAAAATAAATGCATCCATTTGCCAACACAGGGAATCGATCCCTTGCCTTCCCAAAGCTCCACATGCCACTTTTCTAGGAGCCTAGTGGCGTCACTTAGCCACTTTACCAGAGGCTCTTTTGTGATGCAATTTACCCATCACTCCACTTAAGGCCACTTAGCCAGAACCCCTAACTCCTAAGTCTAAAATTCCAAAAATTCAACTGGGTTTTGGCCAACTCATGGGCCTTCTATAAGCCCATTTACCTACTCAAAATACTAATTCCACATCCAAATACAAAATTTTAAAAATCTTTACAAAATATTGAAAATCACGAATAAACCCGAAAATCAGGATGTTACAGTTCCCGAAAGAATTGCCTGGATTACCCCATAATAGAGAGGTTGAATTTGGTATAAAGCTAATGCCAGGGACCACGCCTATTTCAATTGCTAAGTATTTAATGGGCCTAACTGAGCTGAAAGAACTAAAGTCACAGTTGTAAGAATTGACCGACAAGGGTTTCGTGAGACCAAGTTTTTCACCGTGGGGTGCTCCGGTGTTATTTTTGAGAAAGAAATATGGATCTATGAGGTTGTGCATAGATTACTGGCAGTTAAATAAGAGGACGATCAAGAACAAATAGCCATTGTCGAGAATTGATGATTTGTTTGACCAACTGAAGGGAGCAGCATGGTTTTCTAAGATAGACTTGAGATCTGGCTACTATCAACTACGAGTTAAAGAGACTAATGTGCCTAAGACCGCTTTTAGAACGCGGTATGGCCACTATGAGTTTCTCGTCATGCCTTTCGGCTTAACAAATGCTCCTGCCGTGTTTATGGATTTAATGAATACGGTATTTCGTCCATATTTAGATAAGTTTGTAGTTGTATTCATAGATGGCATCCTGATATGTGCTAGAGACAGGGTAGAACACGCTGAACACTTAAGAACCATTTTACAGACTCCGAGGGACAATCAGTTGTATGCCAAATTTAGTAAAAGTGAGTTTTGGCTTTGAGAAGTCGGCTTTTTGGGTCATATTGTCTCATGTGATCCTATTAGAGTAGATCCCAGTAAGGTTTCTGCCATTGTTGAATGGAAGTCGCGAAAGAGTGTGATTGAGGTTAGAAGCTTTTTAGGGATGGCCGGTCATGACAAACGATTTGTAAAGAACTTCTCTATGATTGTAACTCCCATGACAAGGTTACTGTAAAAAGGAGTTAATTTTGAATGGTCGGATAAGTGTCAGCAGAGTTTCGAGAAGTTAAAGATGTTATTGACTGAGGCTCCATTATTAGTACAACCCGAATCGGGAAAAGAGTTCGTGATTTATAGCAACGCTTCTCTAAATAGGTTGGGATGTGTACTTATGCAAGAGGAAAAGTTGTGGCTTATGCCTCGAGACAATTGAAACCTTATGAGAAGAACTATCTGACACACGACATAGAGTTGGCCGCCATAGTATTTGCTCTGAAGATCTGGTGACATTATTTGTTCGGAGAGATATGCCACGTATACTCCGATCATAAAAGTCTTAAGTACTTAATGACCCAAAAGGATTTAAATCTGAGGCAACGTAGATGGTTGGAACTATTAAAAGATTATGAGTTGATTATAGATTACCATTCGGGAAAAACAAATGTGGTCGTCGATCATTAAGTAGAAAATCATTATTTTCCTTGAAAGCAATGAATGCCCGATTGACCTTATCAGAGGATGGTTCGGTTCTAGCAGAGTTAAAAGCTAGACCGACATTTCTTCAAGAAATTTTTGAGCCTTAGAAGAGCGATAGCGAATTACTATCCAAGAAAACCTTGTGTGAATCAAATGTTGAATCAGATTTTTGGATCGGTTTCGATGGTTGCTTGAGATTTCGGGATAGGATTTGTGTTCCTAAGGACACTGAATTGATTTGAAAGATATTAGGTGAGGCATATAGTGGTTGTTTACCAGTACACATCGGAAGTACAAAAATTTACAATGGTTTGAAGAAAATGCATTGGTGGTTGGGGATGAAAAGAGATATTTCGGAGTTCGTATCCAAATGCCTAGTATGTCAACAAGTGAAAGCCGAGCACCAAGTACCTTAGGGTTTAGTTCAGCCTATTATGGTCCCAGAGTGGCAGTGGGATCAGATTTTTTTGGACTTTGTAACGAGTTTACTGGTGACCCCGAGGAAGAAAGATGCTGTGTGGGTTGTGGTTGATCGACTGACAAAGTTGGCTCATTTTATTCCAGTATGCACCGATTTCCCACTTGACAAGCTAGCCGAGTTATATATTTTGGAAATTGTGAATTACACGAAGTACCTTTGTCAATCATATTGGATAGAGATCTGAGGTTCACATCGCAGTTTTGGAAAAAGCTCCAAGAAGCTTTGGGTACAAAGTTAAAATTTTAGTACGGCTTTCCACCTACAGACCAATGGCCAATGAAAGAGAGTAATTAAGACCTTGGAAGACATACTCCAATGTTGTGTATTAGAGTGTTAGGGTAGTTGGGAAAAGTATTTGCCTCTGGTGGATTTTGCTTATAATAACAGCTTTCAGTCTAGTTTGAAGATGGCACCTTATGAAGCGTTGTATGGGCGTAAGTTCTGAAAGCCTTTGTTTTGGACCAAGCTTAGAGAAAGTCAGATTCACGGGGATGACTTAGTCAAGGAGACTGAAGAAAAAGTTAAGGTCATTCGTGATTGTTTAAAAGCCACTTCGGATAGATAGAAATCTTACGAGGATTTGAAATGAAAAGAGATAGAGTTTCAAGTCGGTGATACGATATTTCTAAAAGTATCCCCGTGGAGGAAGGTTCTTAGTTTCAGTAAAAAGGGTAATTGAAGTAGAGAGTAGATCAGATATGTCTTATGGTGAAGAACCTGTTAAGATCCTAGCTCAAGAAGTTAAGCACCTAAGAAATAAGAGCATTCCCCTTGTGAAAGTGTTATGGCTAAGACATGGGGTTGAAGAGGCCACATGGGATCCCGAAGAAATCATGAAAACCCAATACCCAAACCTTTTTATCGGTAAGATTTTTGGGGACGAAAATCCCTAAAGGGGGAGAATTATAATAGGCCAATTTTGGGGCTAGTAAAAAAAGTGGTTTCGAAACCACTAACCTGAGGTCGAGGAAATTATTTTAAATATTATTTTATTTATTGTTGCAAGGTTAGATAAGTGCATGAAAACTTTTGTGAATTAATTTTAGCGATTGCTTGTTTAAATTGCGAAAAAAGACTAAATCGCATAAAGTGCAAAAGTCCTATTTTGTTAGATAAGAGTGTCAATTAGCTAAAGAACCTAAATTGGGGGCCTTTTTAGAGCAATTAGACCCCCAATGCTTTGGCTAGCCGGCCATAGGAGATAAAAGAAAGAGAAATGGTCAAAATTAGGTGGGTTGGTGACCAATATTGACTATAATAAGAATAAAATAAAGAGAAAGATATACCTTCTTTTCCTCTTCTTCTTCATCACCGAAAAATGCAGCCATTAGAGGGTTTTTGAACTTCAAAATTTTCAGCCACTTAGTCTCTCTACAAGTAAGTGATTTTAATGAGTTTTGTTAATGATTTTTACATTTTTGAGACCCTTGTGCCATGAGCTTTCTAACGAGGGGACTATTTTACAAAATGGTTGAAAGTCTAGGGTTTTTCCATGAGAACGTTTAGGTTGCTTCCTAAATTTTTGTGGAAGAATATGAGTCTTAGATGAGTAATAAACAACTTTTGTGAAGGGATTTCACATGAAAACCCTAATAAGGACTATTTTGCATAAGTTGTAAAACAGTTGATAAACTTGTGAAATAGAGGAAATTTTGGATTTCTATATGAGAAAAAAGGGTTCGGCTAGGCTTATAATTGGGAGAAATTTGATAACAATCGACTTTCAAGCATAGGGGTAAAATGGTCATTTTGTGAAAGTCTAGAGGCAAAATAGTCATTTTGCCTAATTATGAAATTTTAAGTGTCTAAATTGATGTGCTGATGAAATAAATGAATTTTATTAATTTAGATCAAGAGAAGCATGATGCGGGTCTTGGTCGGGGTAAGAACAAAGTTTACGAGGATTAAGCTTGTCATCATCATTTTGTATCAAGGTAAGTAGATATGTGAATAATGTGTTATTGAAGCTTACTTTGGAATATTTTGATAATATACATGTGAAATTGTCTCATTATTGTTATGTATCTAAATTCTATTTGTTGCCATGAATGTATAAATGACATGTTATGTGAGTAAAGTACATTGCGAGCAAGTACAATGCCATTTGGCTAGTTACGAAATCTCATTGGACCTTAGACATAGCATAGGATACAAACCTGTATGTTATAAAGATTATATGGTCTGAACTCATGAGTTGAGTCTGAGTTCATGAGATGAATATTATAGGTAACATGGGTACGGGTAATAGCTTTGTGTACAGATCTGTGAGTGGCTCAATAAGCTAACGTTACATGATAGCTATAGGGTCCGGGTCCTCACTTGATAAAAAGGCCCATGAGTAGCTCAAATGTGATCGTTTCATAGCATGAGGTAGCCCTGATTTCCTATATGGTAATTAGATACAAATCCTCGAGTATCCATATGTATTTTAAGAGTTCAACAGGTAATGTTGAAGATTTAATTAGTGAAAACTTGACAAGGTATGTATACTGAACTTATGGATAGTGCTTGAGTAAGAGACGAGATGCATTTATACATGAATAAAAGGAAGAGTAAGATAGAGATGTTAAAAGATTTATACCTTTTAAGTATGACAAGCTACTGTTTGACTAATATGAATTTCTTTTAATTACACTTTATTTGCATATTGATCGCGTTGTTTTGTGATAGGTTTTAAATATTTATAATTAATCGTTCTTGAAACTAACTATTATTGCGTTGTAGGCAAGTGTACCTATCGATCAGTAGTATAGTTTTAGCAAGACCGGATTGTCGAACCTAAAGGAGCTAAAAGTACTAGTAATGACTGTCTTTTTATTATCTAGCCTAAGAATAAAGAGGTTTTTCTTTTAATAAAGTAATTATCTAAACTAAGAATGCACAGAGAATGGAATTGGGGAATTGCTTTTGGAAAAATCGATTGAATGAAGACAATACCTAAGGAAAAATCCACCTAGACTGTACTTGTTATTCTGGCTCCGAATCGGACGATTTATTCATTTAACTTGTTCCGTAGAGATCCCTAAGTTATGTTATTATCCCTATTCAAGACTAATAACGTCTAATCCCTAGATTGAATAACCGAGACTTTTCTCTAATTAACACTCTAGGGTTGCATTAACTCGATCTATGGATCCCCTTATTAGATTTCACCCTAATTCGGCAAAATCTTGTCACCCTATTTCTAGGCAAGCAATCAACTCCGCTTAATTATGATAAATGTACTCTTAGACAGGGTCTATTCCTCCTCTGAATAAGAGCTTATCTTGAATCAGTATCCTGGGATATCAAAACAAGAATTAAGAACACATAATTAAGAACAAGTTAAATATTTATCATACAATTTAGAAAATAATAACAAGATTCGTCTTAGGTTTCATTCCCCTTAGATATTTAGGGGGTTTAGCTCATAACTAAATAAGAAAACATCCCAGAATAATAAAGAATACAAAACATAAAGAAAACCCAAAACTCCTTAAGGGGAATTGAAGAGAGATCTTCAGTCTTGATTCAGCTTCCTTGGAGTAATTCTTTACTCCCTAATTTGTGTGTCCCTTTTTCTCCTCTTCTAGAGTGTATTTATAGGCTTTGGAATGCCTATGAGCTCTCAAAATTAGCCTTTTCCGAATTGGACTCAACTTGGGCTTGGCAGGGACACGCCCATGTGCGATTACTTTAGACCGTGCTTGAGCTTGTTAGAATGGCACGGGCGTGTGGGATGCCCATGTGAGGAAGTCTAGGCCGTGTTGAGTTCATACTTTGGCCCATTTTCTCCTTTTTTGGCCCGTTTCTCGTTCCTTTCGCTCTCCTATGCTCTCCTAAGTATAAAACATGAAATTAAAGCATTAGGAGCATCGAATTCACCAATTCTAATGGAAAATCATCAATAAAATGCTTTAAACATGGGGTAAAAATATGTATAAATTACGGTTTATCAAATACCCCCACACTTAAGGATTTTCTTGTCCTCAAGCAAAATTCTCAACTCATAATCAAAATAAATTCTTCTCAACTTGTAATTTCTATTGATAATATCTCAAATTAATCCATAAGTAATCATACATTGAGAATTTCAACTAAAAGAACATAAAAGTTTCAAGCATTCTGAGTTGAGTATTTAATCATGCAAACATAGGTGTCTGTCCTTATCTGAGTAATTTCCTTTGATTCAGAATATCATAGAGTTTCATATCCTCACTAAAGATTCACTCAAATCACTCGAGGTGTTTAGGGACAATAAATGAAGTACTCAATAGTCAATAATGAAAAGTCATTACCATGGGCTTGCATGAAAATCAAATCTCCACCACTATAATTTAAGATGATACATCAATCAAAAGGTCTTTAGAGGGTTGTAGTGAGGCTTGCTTAGGGGGTGTGGTCACAGGCTGAAAGAAAGGGTTAGGATTGAGATTGAATTGAAAAATTGCCTAACTAGAAAAAGAGTTAATCTTCACTTGCGTACAATAGAGCTTTTTCTCAGAATATTAAATTACAGATATGTATACAGAGTTTTTTTTTTAAGAACAAGTTAAATAATCATAGACTAACTTATTACAAGCAAGACATAGCTAAGCAATTTCTTCAACTCAAATCTCGACAAAAATAGGAATCAAATTAGTTTAGGGGATTTCAACAATAATGGGTTAAGGGTTAATATTGAGGTTAATACAAGGAATGGCTTGTTAGGCTCAAGGGGGTTTACTAGGGGTTAATTGTGGAGGTAGGCTTTCATGGCATGAGTGGCTTGATCCTAAGTGCCTTAATCATTTTGATATAACAAATCAAATGGTGTGGTCTCGACATGCATAATCAAGCAAGTTCTAGAATAACAGTTCAATACTGACGCACTCAAAGCAATAGTAAAAGTGAGCATGAAAGTATTAATAGATGCTCAAAAGACTCAAAAATCTCACAAAAATTATGGTTTTTTGATGTTTAGACTCGTGAATTCCAATTCAAAGTAATACCTAGACTTGGGGAAACAACCTATAATTTTAAATTCTTAAAAATCAACTTATCATGCTTGATTATCTAATGTCTTAAAGATTAAACAATCAATGCATAAATCCCTATGTTTTAATTCAAGATATATCAATCAAAATCATAAATCAATTAAAATTTATCCTAAATATGATATGAGAGCTTTTCAAGATATATATTAAAGTATAAGAATAAGAGAGGGGAAGAAGTGGAACTTCCTATATTAAGAATGGATGTTATTCTTGGATTGGTGAGATCGAGTATGGGAAATAAATTCGGATGTCAAGCTTGATTTTGAATGATAAAAAGAGAGTGAAGGGAATAATCTGATAGTAGTCACAAAGATAAGCCGTGTTTAAAAAGGGAAAGAAATGAATCTTAAAAACTTAATGGGAGGAAAATAAAAGGATTATTCTAATTCTTCAAATGGCACAGCCGGTGCACACACCCGTGTGCACCGTGGCTCGGTCGTATTTGTCATGAATTAAGATGTTATCACACGGCCTTCTAGCATGCCCATGTGCATAGGCCGTGTGGCTATTTGATCATGTCACACGACTGTGTGCGATGTGGTTTGCTTCTCCCACAGTCGTGTAGCTCCACACACGTCCGTGGTATTTCGATAGTGTTGTCCACAGGTACTAGACACGGGCGTGTCGCACGCCCGTGTTTATTTGGAAGATTCAACCACGGCCATGTCACACGGCCATGGCATTTTATCGCAGCCTGTGTTTGGGGAAATCTTCTACCTTGTTTCTGCACAGCCATATCACATGACCGTGTTTCCATCCGTGTAACACCCCCACGCTTGAAACCGTCACCGGAGTCAAGCTTGAGGTGTTGCTAAACTTATCTTACCTTTTAAACAACTCTAAACCACTTATTTTAATTTTTGGAATAAATTGTTTTTCTGTGTCATGGTTGCTTAAAAATTCATTTCTCGAGTTTCAAAACTCAAAATTAAGATCTGTAAATTTTTCCTGAAACTAGACTCACATATCTATCTACTAATGTTTTTCTATAATTTTTTACTTAGCCAATTAGTACAGTTTATTAGTTAAAGTTACCCCTATTTCAGAATTCGACTGCACTGGCCTCTACTTACTACGAACCACTTTTCTCTCTGTAAAAAAATCATATGACTATACCATTTGTTTATATTAAAACTAGATTCAATAAGGATTCTAACCATATAAAGTACACCACCTAATTATTTTTTTAAAATTTATGGTGAATTTCTAAAGTTGGAACAGGGGATCCAGAAATCGCTCTAGCCCTATTTCACCAAAACTCAGATACCCTATAAAACACAAAACCTTTACCTGTTTTGCTTATTCCATATGAAAATACACACAACGAGCTTTAATTTCATATATTATTCACCATCAAACCATGTCTCTAAAATTTCTTGTGATTTTTCAAAATCCCGTTATTTCTGATACTTGAATCTATTTTTAAGTTACTTTCACATTTTTCTTAGTTTTCATGTGATAGTTACTACTTAATCATACATACTATTAAACATGTATATCATCAGCCACTCTATTAGTTAATAACTAGCAAGTATTTACACATCATTCATTGATCATATCATATCAAAAGAAACCAAGTTCCTATACATGCCATACACAAAACGAAACGTCTGACTATACCAATGTGATTTCTTCGATAGTGAGATCGGGTCTCCGATGTTTCCTTCGATCCTCGAGTGGCTTGATAAAAACTATAAGAAAAAGAAAATAAAGAGAGTAATCACTAGGCTTAGTAAGCTTACAAGCAAATAAATTACAACATTCAACATAATGTGTAACATCCTGATTTTCGGATTTATTCGCGATTTTCAATATTTTGTAAAGATTTCTAAAATTTTGTATTTGGATGTGAAATTAATATTTTGAGTAAGTAAATGGGCTTATGGAAGGCCCATGAGTTGGCCAAAACCCAGTTGAATTTTTGGAATTTTAGACTTAGGAGTTAGGGGTTCTGGCTAAGTGGCCCTTAAGTAGAGTGGTGGGTAAGTTGCATCACAAAAAGAGCCTTGGTAAAGTGGCAAGGGTGATGCCACTAGGCTCCTAGAAAAGTGGCGTGTGGAGCTTTGGGAAGGCAAGGGATCGATTCCCTGTGTTGGCAAATAGATGCATTTATTTTTTAAATGCAGGAGGGGTAAGTGTTGGAGTTTAGGTGGATTCTGCTAAAGGAGAGTTGGATCAGTTTAAATGCTTGGATTAAGGAGGGATAAGGGGAGAGATTTAAGGGATTTGGATGAGGCTAGGAGTTGGCCGAATTATGGGAATTGAAGAGGGAAAAATCGGCAGGGGGTTATGAGGTTAGTATTTTGGCACTTAGGGTATTGAGTGGTGCCGTTTTCTTCTGCTTTTGCACCCAAGGGTTTTCTTTTTTTCTCTCTATTCTCTCCCTAGCCGAAACCATCACCTATCTTGTTTTTCTTTCTTCATTCTTTTTCTTCAAAACTATTCATCATACCTGCTATTCATCAATACTTTTGCCGAATCCATAAAAGCCGAAATCCTGTGATCACTGCTTGTGCTGATTTCTTCAAAGCCAGGTTCTCCTATGTTCTTTTGTTTTTATTAATTTACAATTATCTTTTCTTAATCCTAGATAGTTGACAGAAATTCTACTTCAAGGTTATATCCCCACATTATCATCTTCCTCATCACACAAAAGCCAAAAAACCATAGATTTGGGGGCTTATAGCCGAAACTTCAAGACTTTGGGGAATCAAGTTCTACCGTCGTTTGATAGATAAATCTCCACTAGATTGCGTGGAAATCAAGTAGGAGTAAGGGGTAAGTACTTATCATCTCAGATCTGTTCTTATTTTGCAAAGTTAAGAAAAGCCGAAATCCCTAAAATATAGAGAGGCTGTCGAATTGGGCATGTGGCTCTAAAGGTTTTTAACTGACGTTTTCTGTCAATGATTAGTGTCTTCTTAAGTGTTGGATTAAAGGCATGGGTTGTTGGAGCAATCGGATTCGGAGCTAGCTACCGTTTTTGGCAAAGAAGGTAAGGTTTCAAAGGCTTTTAGGGATATGGTTTGAGCATGGGTGAGTAAGTTTTGGAATTTAGTGATTATAGTTTGTAAATAAGCACTGTGCTAATCAATTGTAGGATATCGAAAGAGATCTCAAGAATAGCGTCATCATGAATCGGTGTGTACCGAACACCCTTCTTTAACTCAATTTGGCAAAAGCCGAAATACCGAAATTCCGGCATTTTATGGACTTGTAAGCATGCGAATGCTCTCAAGATGTAGAATAATTGTTAGATCTAGCACCGCAAGGTGGTAAGTAAGTTTGTGTGACGTTTTAGCGTATTTCGGAAAAAGGGGCCTCGATGGGCCAAAACTGGGCCCAATGGGCTTACGGACCAATATGGGTAAGAGATGGGCAAAGTAGCCTGTCAGTTAGAGGGTAGAATCAAATTGCATAAAATTGTTAAGAATTACTGGAATAGCTTATGTAGTTACGTAAGTTACGAAATTTCCCCTAAAGGGCATAATTACCGAAATACCCCTAAGGTTTAAATTGGCTAAACTGCATGATTGATTAATATTGTATTTTACTTGATATACATTTATTAATATCTGTTGCATGGGATTGGGGTATTGATGGAGGAAGTACTGAATGTGGTTCATCCACTCTTGGAGGCTTTGCCTCAATCGATGATAATTGAGCGCGTTCTTTTATCTGTGGAGTGTAGAAATTTGGGTGGGTTGAGATATTCCCACATGGAGTGTAGGGTGGGTGTACGGGACTGTGTAGCGGTTGGTGGGTTGAGTAGTCTCCCAGTTGGGCTTGCATTTATTACTGATATTATTACATATGTTCTTGAACGGGCCTATGGGCCATCTGTTTTGTTAAAAGGGCTAAGGCCTTGCTATCAGATTCGAAAAGGGCTTGACCTCTGTGTATCGTTATCTGAATAGGGCTTAGGCCCAATGGGCTCGAGCTGATTTGGGCTTTGGATGGGTTTCAGATACACCGAGTTTTCCCCAAACTCACCCCTTCCTCTTCCATCCTTGCAGGTGAGCCCTAGTTGGTGGACTTGGAGCTGGGCGGGATTCAGAGTGGCCACACGTTTTCTGCAAATTCGTTTCTTCTGGTGAAGTGGATTTTCGACATCTTTATTTTATGGTTTTGGGTTTTTGTTGTAATAAGGCCGCTAATTATTTTATGGTTTGGGTTGCTTTCTTATTATTTAATTCTATTATGATAAAACTGAACTATGGTAATTAACGGAATGGATTAGCTTTAGGACGCGTTTTCAAAAACGTTAAAGTGTTTTCAAAATATCACAAACACAAGTAAGACTTCCGCTAAGCAAACGTTTTCAACCTTAACCACTTTCTTAAGGTAGACACAACCAAACGGTTTTATCAAAATTATACGAGATGTTAGAGTGTGGCAATGGCGGTGTGCATGTCTAGGATTGGATCCGAAGGGAGCTTGGTACTTAAGCAGTCCGACGGACTCACCTCCTCTTCTTCCTGGTTTCCTACCTGGTGCACAACTTCCGTTCACTTTAACCTACTTTTAAAAGTGTCTTTTACAACACCAAACTAATTTTTTCCAAACTAAGTAATACGGAATGATTTGAACGCTTCGATGTGGCGCATCAGATCCGGTCATAACGTCTAGGCCGGGTTTGGGGTGTTACATTTAGTGGTATTAGAGCCTGGTTGCAACAACTCGGCTGTGGATCGGGTCCGAAAATCTTTTAAAAAAACTTAGGCCTAAGAAGGGTATTTTTGGAAATGGTAAGTTTTTCAAAGAATGTTCAAGTTTCTCTATTGTTAAACAGGGTTAAATCAATTTTCAAATCAAATTTTTCATTTTCGGTAAACAAAAACATGGTTTTTAATTTTTACATGGACTGATAAGGAAGTGGCACACTGAATCCCCGGCACCAAGTCTGTAAGTGTTCTTTTTTCTGCTTTAAATATTTATATCGAACTGTACTGTAAATAATACTGTAGATAGTTCTGAGCCTTAGGGATAGTGCTATTGATAATGTTGTATTAGGGCTACAAAACTGAGACCGTAGCTAAATTGTGATTGCGCGAAAATAACTCTAAAACTCTACCTGTTCATAAGACCTTCTGTAATAAATAAAGTGAAACCAATGGCCGATGTCATAAAATTCGAATCGAAAAAAATCGTTTTGAGTACAAGGGCTACTCGAGGAAGAGGCCGTGGTCGAGGCCGAGGTAGCACTCAAGCTGGATCTGCGTCATCTGAACACATGCCAGCTGGCGAGGTACGTCCACCACCGGTTAATGAAAATGGGCCGTATGATCCGGCCGCAGGGGATGACGCTTTGTCTCAGGCCATGTTGAGGGTTTTGGAAAGGGTGGCCGGAGCTAACGTCGGGCCCATGAATAGGGGGTCCATCTCTGAACGACTTCAGGCCAACGGAGCCGAGATTTTAGGGGTGTATCTGGGTGGCCCCAAATGTGGTGAGTCTTGGTTGGAAGCCACCGAGCGGATCATGGATGACTGGACCGCCGAGAGAATGAAGTTGAAAGGGGCATGTCGTTCTTCGAGATAAAGCATATCGGTGGTGGATTCTTGTGAGAGAGGGTACCCACCGAGAGGGTAACATGGGAGCTGTTCAAACAGACCTTTAAGGCAAAATATGTTGGAGCTAGCTATGTGGATGCACGCAGAAAGGAGTTCTGAATCGACTCGAGGAAATAAGACCATTCTTGAATATGAGGCGAAGTTTCTACGATTGAGTCGGTATGCTAATGGCATCATTTCCACTTGAATCTGGCCTTGCGTTCGTTTTGAGATGGCCTCGAGATGAGTTAAGGGTGCTCATAGCTCATGAGAGAGCGAGATTTCATTTGACTGGTAGAGAAGGCTAAGATAGCCGAGGAGGTGAAGCAAACTAAGCGGAGGAATCGTGATAAGGATCGGAATCGGTTCGGGAGGATCTTGGACCAACGGTGTTGCAAATCAAAATGTTAAGAGAGCTAGGATGGAGGAACCGGTTCGAGCAGCCGGTGAACACGGTAGACCGCAAGCTTGTGGGGATTGCGGCGAGAATGCATCAAGGAGAGTCTTTGGAAGCGGTCGGAGCTTGTCTTCGTTGTGGGTCTAAGGAGCATAGGATTAAGGATTGTCCTAGGAGGGCCACTCGGGCTCGGGGGGAGCAAGGGTCAGTCTGACCGCTCAACTGTTAGGGATGGACCGCCACGCCAAGAGGTCGTGGACAAGGTCATGGTGGTAATGGCCGTGGGCGTGGGGCACCCGGCGAAATATATTGGTAACGCAGATGCTCGTCGGCCAGCTTTGGTGTATCTTTGCTCGTCGTCATGCGAGGAGGTGACGACCGATGTCATAACTGATACGTTTTTATCTATGGTGTACCTTATCTTTCTCGATTGATGTGGGATCAACCCATTCATATGTGGCATATAACATTTACGGGGCATGGGCGTGCACTTGAGGAGACCGTATGTGGGGTGTCTGTGATAAGTCCTTTAGGTCATTCGGTTAAGGTAGAGAAACTCTTCAAGGAGGTGCCTCTGGAGATTCAAGGCAGGGTTTTTTGTGGGGATTTGATGGAGTTACCGTTTGAAGAATTCGATTTGATACTAGGGATGGATTGGTTGACCAACCATAAGGCAACTTTGGAATGTGCAGCTAAGAGGATGGTGTTAAGGACTGGCAATGATGAAGAGGTAATGATTTTTGGAGAACGAAGGGATTACTTATCCAATGTAGTATCAGCGTTGAGGGCCGAGAAACTGATGCGCAAGGGATACGAGGCATATCTGGCTTTGGTAAGCCAAGCTGGAACGGAGGATCTGATCGTGGAGACCATCTGAACTGTTAGGGAATTCCAGGATGTTTTTCCGGAAGAGCTTCCTAGATTACCTCCGAATCGGGAAGTTGAGCTTGGAATCGATTTGTTGCACCGGAACACTCCGAGATCTATTGCACCCTATAGGATGGCACCAAAGGAGTTGGTGGACCTGAAGGCTCAAATCCAAGAGTTGTTAGATAGAGGCTTCATTAGTCCTAGTGTGTCTCCTTGGGGAGCACCGGTCTGTTGTGAAGAAAAGAACGAACGATGCGCATGTGCATCGATTATCGCCATTGAACAAACGGCGATTAAGAATAAGTATCCACTACCAAGGATTGATGATCTGCTCGATCAAGCGAGGGGAGCTTCGGTATTCTCCAAAATCGATCTTCGTTCTGGATACCATCAGCTAAGGGTAAAAGAAGGGGATATTCATAAAATAGCATTTCGAAATCGATATGAACATTATGAGTTTGTGGTCATGCCGTTTGGGCTGACGAACGCACCTGTAGCTTTTATAGATCTGATGAATCGAGTATTCCAACCTTACTTGGATCGGTTCGTAGTCGTCTTTATCGACGATATCTTGCTATACTCTGAAACGGAGGCGAAGCATGATGAGCATCTCCGTATTCTGCTACAAGTGTTAAGGGAAAAGAAGCTCTATGCGAAATTCAGCAAGTGCAATTCTGGTTGAGGGAGGTAACTTTCCTAGGGCATGTGGTTTCTGCCGAGGGGATTAAGGTGGATCCTCGTAAAATTGAAGCGATTCTGGAATGGAAGCCACCTAGGTCAGTATCGAAAATTCGGAGTTTCCTAGGGTTGGCAGGTTACTACAGAAGGTTTGTAGAGGGTTTCTCGGTGATGGCGGCACCTTTGAAAAAACTCATAAGGAAAGGAGTACCATTTGTCTGGACCGAGAAACAGCAAAAAGCTTTTGATCGGTTGAAAAAGGTATTGACTGAAGCGCCAGTGTTGATTCAACCGGTGTCTGGGAAGGACTTCACCGTATATAGCGATGCGTCGCATGTGGGGTTAGGTTGTGTACTGATGCAAGAGGGCAAGGTGGTCGCTTATGCATCGCGACAGCTTAAGGCTCATGAGGTGAATTACCTTACGCATGATTTGGAGCTAGCAGCGGTGATTTTTGCGTTAAAAATTTGGAGACACTACTTATATGGGGAAAAGTGCATCATATACACAGATCATAAGAGCTTAAAGTATTTGTTGACTCAGAAGGAGTCGAATCTTAGGCAACGAAGATGGGTGGAGTTGCTTAAAGACTACGATTGTTCGATAGAGTACCACCCAAGAAAGGCTAATGTGGTGGCGGATGCGTTGAGTCGAAGGGTTGTTACTGATTTGAGAGCCTTGTTCGCACGATTAAGTCTGCATCTGACGATGGAAGCTTGTTGGCGAAGCGCAAGTAAGGCCTACTTGGACCGAAGCGATTAAGGAAAAACAGTTGAAGGATGATTCATTAGCTCTTCGGTTCCAGCAAGTTAAGAGTGGTGAGAACGAGGATTTTGGGTTGAACACTGAAGGAGTTCTGTGCTTTCATGGAAGGGTTTGTATTCCAAAGGACCCTGAATTGAGGCAGTTAATTCTGAAAGAGACACATGGTGGACTCTGTGCCATGCATCCTAGAGGGAATAAGTTATACCGAGACTTGCGAGAGGTGTACTGGTGGCCCAGATTAAAACGAGAGGTGACTGAATTTGTTAGGAAATGTTTGACGTGCCAGCAGGTTAAGGCTGAACACCAATTGCCGTCGGGATTACTGCAACCTGTGAAAATTTTGCTATGGAAGTGGGAAAGAGTGACAATGGACTTTGTGAGTGGGTTACCTGCGACACCCACCAAGAAAGATTCGGTGTGGGTAGTTGTGGATAGGTTAACAAAATCTGCTCATTTCATACCTGTTCATACCGACTACTCACTACAAAAGTTGGCCAAGTTATATGTGGCGGAGGTAGTGCGACTGCATGGGGTGCCAGTGTCGATAATATCTGATCGAGACCATAGGTTTACGTCTCGGTTTTGGCGGAAGTTGCAGGAAGCGTTGGGTACACGATTGGATTTTAGCACCGCTTTTCACCCACAGACAGATGGACAGTCAGAAAGGGTTATTCAGGTTCTGGAGGATATGTTGAGGGGTTGTATCATTGATTTTCGTGGAAGTTGGGAGGACTACTTGCCATTGGCGGAGTTTGCATACAATAACAGCTATCAAGCAAGTATTCAGATGGCACCATAAGAAGCGCTTTATGGGCGAAGATGTTGTACGCCGACATGTTGGGTGAACGACGAGTGCTTGGACCGGAATTGGTGGTAGACACTGAAAGCAAGGTTAAGCTGATAAGGGATCGGTTAAAGGAGGCATCCGATAGACAGAAGTCGTATGCGGATCTGAAGCGCAAAGAGATTGAGTTCGCTGTGGGGGATATGGTTTTCTTGAAGGTTTCCCCTTGGAAGAAAGTTTTGAGATTTGGTAAGAAGGGTAAGTTGAGCCCACGGTTTATTGGGCCTTATCGAATTGTTAATCGGGTTGGACCAATGGCTTATCACCTAGAGTTACCACGAATCGCATCGTATCCACGACGTTTTCATGTATCCATCTTTGGCGGTATCGATCGACCCAACTCATATCATACCAATGAGCGTAAATCGAGGTACAGATCGATTTAACTTTCGAGGAGGAACTCATGCAAATACTTGATCGTGACGTCAAGGTGTTGAGAAGGAAATCGGTTCCACCGGTGAAAGTACTTTGGAGGAACCATGGCAAGGAAGAAGCTACTTGGGAGATCGAGGAGGCTATCGTCAACAAGACCTCAACTGTTCTAATAAGGTAAAATTTCGAGGCGAAATTTCTTTAAGGAGGGTAGAGTTGTAACATCCTGATTTTCGGATTTATTCGCGGTTTTCAATATTTTGTAAAGATTTCTAAAATTTTGTATTTGGATGTGAAATTAATATTTTGAGTAAGTAAATGGGCTTATGGAAGGCCCATGAGTTGGCCAAAACCTAGTTGAATTTTTGGAATTTTAGACTTAGGAGTTAGGGGTTTCGCTAAGTGGCCCTTAAGTAGAGTGGTGGGTAAGTTGCATCACAAAAAGAGCCTTGGTAAAGTGGCAAGGGTGACGCCACTAGGCTCCTAGAAAAGTGGCGTGTGGAGCTTTGGGAAGGCAAGGGATCGATTCCCTGTGTTGGAAAATAGATGCATTTATTTTTTAAATGCAGGAGGGGTAAGTGTTGGAGTTCGGTGGATTACGCTGAGGAGAGTTGGATCAGTTTAAATGCTTGGATTAAGGAGGGATAAGGGGAGAGATTTAATGGATTTGGATGAGGCTAGGAGTTGGCCGAATTATGGGAATTGAAGAGGGAAAAATTGGCAGGGGGTTATGAGGTTAGTATTTCGGCACTTAGGGTATTGAGTGGTGCCGTTTTCTTCTGCTTTTGCACCCAAGGGTTTTCCTTTTTCTCTCTATTCTCTCCCTAGCCGAAACTATCACCTATCTTGTTTTTCTTTCTTCATTCTTTTTCTTCAAAACTATTCATCATACCTGCTATTCATCAATACTTTTGCCGAATCCATAAAAGCGAAATCCTCGTGATCACCGCCAGTGCATTTCTTCAAAGCCGTGTTCTCCTATGTTCTTTTGTTTTTATTAATTTACAATTATCTTTTCTTAATCCTAGATACCGACACAAATTCTACTTCAAGGTTATAGCCCCACATTATCATCTTCCTCATCACACAAAAGCCGAAAAACCATAGATTTGGGGGCTTATAGCCGAAACTTCAAGACTTTGGGGAATCGAGTTCTACCATCATTTGATAGATAAATCTGCATTAGATTGCGTGGAAATCAAGTAGGAGTAAGGGGTAAGTACTTATCATCTCAGATCTGTTCTTATTTTGCAAAGTTAAGAAAAGCCGAAATCCCTAAAATATAGAGAGGCTGTCGAATTGGGCATGTGGCTCTAAAGGTTTTTAATCGACGTTTTACGTCAATGATTAGTGTCTTCTTAAGTGTTGGATTAAAGGCGTGGGTTGTTGGAGCAATCGGATTCGGAGCTAGCTACCGTTTTTGGCAAAGAAGGTAAGGTTTCAAAGGCTTTTAGGGATATGGTTTGAGCATGGGTGAGTAAGTTTTGGAATTTAGTGATTATAGATTGTAAATAAGCACTGTGCTAATCAATTGTAGGATATCGAAAGAGATCTCAGTAGCAGTCGTCGCGAATCAGGTGTGTACCGAACACCCTTCTTTAGCTCAATTTGGCAAAAGCCGAAATACTGAAATTCCGGCATTTTATAGACTTGTAAGCATGCGAATGCTCTCAAGATGTAGAATAATTGTTAGATCTAGCACCGCAAGGTGGTAAGTAAGTTTGTGTGACGTTTTAGCATATTTCAGAAAAAGGGGCCTCGATGGGCCAAAACTGGGCCCAATGGGCTTACGGACCAATATGGGTAAAAGATGGGCAAAGTAGCCTGTCAGTTAGAGGGTAGAATCAAATTGCATAAAATTGTTAAGAATTACTGGAATAGCTTATGTAGTTACGTAAGTTACGAAATTACCCCTAAAGAGCATAATTACCGAAATACCCCTAGGGTTTAAATTGGCTAAACTGCATGATTGATTAATACTGTATTTTACATGATATGCATTTATTAATATTTGTTGCATGGGATTGGGGTATTGATGGAGGAAGTCTTGAATGTGGTTCATCCACGTCTTGGAGGCTTTGCCTCAATGATGATAATTGAGCGTTCTTTCGCAAGCTGTAGAGTGTAAATTTGGGTGGGTTGAGATATTCCCCACATGGAGTGTAAGGCTGGTACGGGGACTGTGTAGCGGTTGGTGGGTTGAGTAGTCTCCCCAGTTGGGCTTGCATTCATTACTGATATTATTACATATGTTCTTGAATCGGGCCTATGGGCCATCTTGCTTTTGTTAAAAGGGCTAAGGCCTTGCTACTGTATTCTGAAAAGGGCTTCGGCCTACTGTGTACTGTTATCTGAATAGGGCTTAGGCCCAATGGGCTCGAGCTGATTTGGGCTTTGGATGGGTTTCTGTATGCACTGAGTTTTCCCAAACTCACCCCTTCCTCTTCCATCCTTGCAGGTGAGCCCTAGTTGGTGGACTTGGAGCTGGGCGGGATTCAGAGTGGCCACACGTTTTCTGCAAATTCGTTTCTTCTGGTGAACTGGATTTTCGACATCTTTATTTTATGGTTTTGGGTTTTTGTTGTAATAAGGCCGCTAATTATTTTATGGTTTGGGTTGCTTTCTTATTATTTAATTCTATTATGATAAAACTGAACTATGGTAATTAACGGAATGGATTAGCTTTAGGACGCGTTTTCAAAAACGTTAAAGTGTTTTCAAAATATCACAAACACAAGTAAGACTTCCGCTAAGCAAACATTTTCAACCTTAACCACTTTCTTAAGGTAGACACAACCAAACGGTTTTATCAAAATTATAAGAGATGTTAGAGTGTGGCAATGGCGGTGTGCATGTCTAGGATTGGATCCGAAGGGAGCTTGGTACTTAAGCAGTCCGACGGACTCACCTCCTCTTCTTCCTGGTTTCCTACCTGGTGCACAGCTTCCGTTCACTTTAACCTACTTTTAAAAGTGTCTTTTACAATACCAAACTAATTTTTTTTCCAAACTAAGTAATACGGAATGATTTGAACGCTTCGATGTCGCGCATCAGATCCGGTCATAACGTCTAGGCCGGGTTTGGGGTGTTACATAATGAATAATTATACATAATGTCACCTAGCCTCATAAACTTTCTTTACTTCTCATTTTCTACCTTCTTCTTTACTCACTTACCTTCTTTCTTACCTGACCTTTCACTATTCATAAATATAATCTACCTTCCCTTTTGCTGATAATTCACTGTAATTTAATGTGTATAATGACCCGTTGAACCACTCGAAATACTAAGGTTACTAGGGTCGTTCCTGTCTATCAATATCCTGCCAATGCCATGTCTTCGACATGGACTTACATGAATTATTCCTGTCTCCAATGCCATATATATATATAATATGGGCTTACATGGCTCATTCCTGTCTCCAAAGCCATATATCTGATATAGACTTACATGGCTCATTTCTGTCCTATCCTGTCCTGTCAACCCCAATATCCTAACATTCCTAAGGTTCAAACGGGGCTTCCTAACGCCTTTAATTCGACTTTAAATATTCAAAGAAAATAAGTATATAAATGCTGGAAATTGACAATAATAATGTAAAATTAAAGAATATTGCATTTATTTACTGTAAACTTACCTCGATAGAAAATGTGACTAAACTTTACAATTTAGTCCTTTACTTTTTCTTTTCCTCGATCTACTCCTGAATTTCGCTCTTCTTGATCTATAATAGCAAATTTAACTTATTTAATATTCACATTTATCAAAACAGTCCTTGACCCAAACTTTGGCAAAATTACATTTTTGCCCCTAAACTTTCACATATTTGCACTTTTGCCCCAAGGCTCGTAATTTAAACTTCATCTTATTTTCATATGTTTTATGACATGCTGATCATTTTTCCCTTTATGACAACATCAAATTCACACTCTAACATGTACTTATGACTATTAGGTATTTTTACCGATTAAGCCCTTTTACTCGTTTTCACTTAAAATCGAGTAGCACAAGTTGTCTAACATAATTTAAAACCGCATATTCTATCATAAAACATCAAAATAAATACTTTTCACCTATGGGTATTTTTCCAAATATGAACCCTAACTTAAATTATTGCTAGCATAAGCTTTATCGAGCTACCGAGACTCCGAAAACGTAAAGAACATTAAAAACGGGGCTTGGAATCACTTACTATGGAGCTTGAAAGCTTGAAACAAACCCTAGCTATGGAGAACCCTTGAAATTTCGTGCTAATGAAGAAGATGATGAACTTTGTGTTATTTTTCCCTTTTTATTTCATTTAATATCCAAATGACCAAAATGCCCTTCCCTATTAAACTTTCAAAAATTCCATCCATGTCCTATTTTGTCCATGAACTTAGAAATTGGTCAAACTTTTATTTAAACCCTCCTAATTAATATTCCAAAGAAATTTCATACTAAAAACTTCTAGAATGCAAGTTTTGCAAATTATTCGATTTAGTTCCTAATCTCAACTTAAGCACTTTATGCATAGAATTTCATCATGAAATTTTCACACAATCATGCAATCATATCATGAACCTCAAAATAATAATAAAATAAATTTTTCTACATTGAATTTGTGGTTTTGCAACCACTGTTCTGTTTAGGCCCTATTTCGGGATGTTACAATCCGTGTTGGTCACACGGCCTTAAGCACGGCCACGTGCTCGGCCATGTGGAGTTGGGAACCTGTGCTTCAAGTACTTTGTTAGTGACCTAAATGTTTAAAACTTGAAATTTAAATAATTTAAAACCGTTAGTATTCAGGTTGCCTCCGGAGAAGCGCTTGTTTATAGTCTAAGCCCGATTGTTGCCTTGTTGGTTTATTCAGGGTGGTTTGTAGAGTTGTAGCTCCTCTCCATCGACTTTAAAATTCTCACCATTATAAAGTTTGAGACGGTGTCCATTTACTTTGAAAGTACCGTAAGATGGGTGACTTACCTCTATTGTGCCATATGAAAGAATAGATTGAATTACGAAGGGTCCTGACTATCGTGATTTTAGTTTCCCGGGAAACAATTTGAGTCTCAAGTTGTATAGTAAGACGAGATCTCCAACTTCAAATTGTTTTTGTTTCTTTAAACGAACGTCATGGCGTCGCTTTGTTGCTTCCTTGTATAGGCGTGAATTTTCGTGTAACACCCCGAACCCGAGACCATCGCCGGTGTCGGACACGAGGGGTTAGCAAGCCAAGTTCACTTGTTTTGCCCATCCATTGGACATTTCCAGTCAGGCTGGAAAAACTGCGTCACTGCCGCCTTAAAAATCATATCTCGAGTTTCAAAACTCGGAAACTGGTTTCGTAAATTTTCCCTGAATTTAGACTCATATATCCATCCATGGATTTATTTCTAGAATTTTGGTCGGGCCAATTGGTACAGTTTATTAGTTAAAGTCACCCATGTTACAGGGATCGACTGCTCTGACCTTCGCGCGGTATAACTTGAATATCTCTCTGTACAGGGCTTTAATGCTGGTGCCGTTTGTTTCTAATGAAACTAGACTCAAAATGGAATCTGTAAATATAAGTATGTCTCCTAATTCTTTTTGGATAATTTATAGTGAATTTTTAAAGTTGCGACAGGGAACCCAGAAACCATTCTGGCCCTGTCTCACAATAGCTTTAATATCCCTTAACCTGTAACTCCTATGACCATTTCGTTTCTTCCATAAGAAAATAAACTCATCAAGGTTCATTTACATAGCTTATTCACTATTTAATTCCATTCCTATGAATTTTGGTGATTTTTCACATTCACGCCACTGCAGCTGGCAGCATCTGTTTTTAAGGTAGGGCTTACCTATTTGGTAGTCTCCATGAA
Organism: Gossypium arboreum; assembly: GCF_025698485.1. Lineage (NCBI taxonomy): Eukaryota > Viridiplantae > Streptophyta > Magnoliopsida > Malvales > Malvaceae > Gossypium > Gossypium arboreum. The sequence goes on from NC_069078.1 coordinate 29,978,624, forward strand.
TCAACTAGTCTTGCCATACATAGGTTCATATATGATCATTTTAACCATGCCAATGGCTGATCATATGACCAACATTCCCATTTCCAAGCCATAGCCACATCATGACACCAAATATATATATACAAACCACAATTAGTCTAAGTTCATGCTTCCTTTTCGAGCCATTTTCGCATGGCCGTACATACTTACATTACAACATATTTAACAAACAAGAGGTAGTCCTATACATGCCATCTCAAGTTCAACCAAAATTTATACCAAAATGGAGGCTTGATAGTGTGGATGACTTGACTTCAACGATCCCAAATCCGCTTGCTTGACGAAATCTAAAAAAAAACTGAGAGCCAAAGCAACGGGGTAAGCATTTTTGTGCTTAGTAAGTCTCAAGGAATATAATCAACTCTAATTACAGCAATACATTCACATAGCCAAATGCATCATTTCATTTATACACATTCTTACTTCACACTTCATCATTATATAATTTCACAAAGTATCAATCAATTCAATAACTGAAATTCATTAGTCGATTGAGCGAATGTTGCTCAAACATATCGACTTTCTAATGCACATATAACGTACCTTATCCTTTGGGCTTTTCGAGTGTACTGATTGAATTCATTACAGCAACCAACACTCACCTCCAGCCCAAGATTCTTCGGAATATAACCGGATATAATCACGTGCACAAATGCCTTGGTCTTAGCCGGATAGAATAACTTCATACGAATGCCTTGGTCTTAGCCCTGATATAGCCACTAGCACAATTGCCTTGGTCTTAACCCGGATATAATTTCAAGCATAATTGTCTTGGGGCCTAGCCGGATATTATTCGATTTCTCATGTACACATACATCAATAATCATTGGACATACATATTTCATTTTCGTTACTAAGGCTCAAACGCACATATATTCACAAGCATATTCGCCTTGGGACTTAGCCGGTATCATTCAATTTCTCATACACACATAAATCAATAATCATACACATCCAAACTTCATCTCACATAATTCAAGTAAGGTCACTTCTTGAGGACTTACCTCGGATGTTGTCGAACGGCTTTTTCGGCTATTCGATCACCTTTTCCTTCCCTTGTCCAATTGTGGCCCTCTTAGCTCTTGAGCTAATTCAAACAAATTCAATTTATTAAAACCTCATTGTGCTTGCTTATGGCGAATATGACAAGGATTTTAAATGGTCATATGGCCACTCTTTAGCTTGAATACACAATGGTCATGCACATTTTATACTACATCAAGCAATTCAATACAATTTATTTGAGCATCAAGGAAATGCTAAGGCCTTCAATAGGCTACCCAAGGCGAATATTCATGTACATGTTGAGGTCAATTTTGCACTTAATACCTCACAAAAACAGCATGCAATTTACTAATTAATGCTTTGCACATTGTATTAAAACTTATAATATAGCATCAAGCACTTATATGTGTGCTAGGTCAATTGTGCTTGCAATTTCACAAGCATTCTTCCACATTTTCTTCTTTAAACCAATATATTCATCACTTAGTTCATAACCAAACATAATGTGAAATCATATATATGCATATATGAGCATGGCGAATTTTCAAGGTGTCCATAGCCATCCAAAACACAAATTTTAACTAACATGCAAGAAGCATGAATCATGCTCAAGAATGCATCATGGCGAATATGACAATCATGCTCCTCTTCAACTTCAATCATGATAAAACAAAGAGAAACTCAAAGTCTTACTCAAGAGTAGACAATCCATCTTTGCATGCATCATCATCAAGCTTCACACTTAGCATGCAATGGCTTTATCACTATAACAACTTTGGCCAAATACCATTTCCATGGCATAACAAAGATTTGAGCCATGGCTAACATGCACATCAAGTTAGCAACCAAAACATGCATGAAACTCCCAACACAACCTCATACATACCTTAATCTTGATGCAAATTTAGCCAAATCACCTTCTAGATCTCTTCTAAACAAAGGAAATGAAGCAAAAATCCTTCTTCCTCTTAGTATTTTCGGCCAAAAGGGAGAGAGCAAGCATGAACAAATTTTTTGTTTTTCTCTTCTTGGTTGCACGGCAATGGGGTATGCCACTCTCTCACACACATTTTTTTTCATTCATTTCTTACCCATGCTTATTTGTTTACTATTTCTCCCTAATGCCCAACAAAACATGTTTCATGACATGTTTAACCCATATCTCTTTGTCATGGCGGCCATTACTTGTAAAGGGGAATTTGACATGCAAGTCCATTATTTTGCATGCATGCTTTAATTAGTCATCACCCTTTCCCTATCGTATTTTCAAAGTTCACTACTAAGTCCTTTCTAGTGGAATTCACCTTTATAACACTAAATCAATCATCAAAAAATGTCATACATGAATACACACATATTATAGGCATCGAAATAAATTTTAAATTATTGTTATGCCTCGGTTTTGTGGTCCCGAAACCACATTCCGGCTAGGGTCTATTTTGGGCTGTCACAACTCTCCCCCTCTTAAGAAATTTTCGTCCCCGAAAATCTTACCGGTAAATAGGTTTGGATATCGCTCTTTCATAGAGTTCTCGGTCTCCCAAGTAGCTTCTTCTATCCCGTGCTTGAGCCATAACACTTTCACTAGCGAAACCCGCTTGTTTCGCAACTCTTTCACTTCTCGTGATAGGATACGAATCGGTTCTTCCTCATAACTCATATTAGCTTGAATTTCAATTTCTGATGGACTAATCACGTGCGATGGATCGGATCTATAGCGTCGAAGCATCGAAGCGTGAAAGACATCGTGAACCTTTTGAGTTCGGGGGCAAAATCAAGCGATATGCCACCGACCGACTCGCTCGATATCTCATATGGCCCAATGAACCTCGGGCTCAACTTGCCCTTACGGCCGAACACGAGTATCCTTTTCCAAGGCGATACCTTGAGAAACACTTTATCACCCACGATACTCGATATCCTTACGCTTTAGATCCGCGTCGACTTCGACGATCGGAGGCTATCTTCGACTTTCACGGATTACTTTCACTTTCTGCTCAGCATCCCTAATCAAATCCACCGAAAATCTTGCTTTCACCGAGCTCGGTCCAAAACAATGGTGTACGGCATTTACGACCGTACAAGGCCTCGTAGGGTGCCATCTTAATACTTGATTGAAAGTCTGTTGTTATAAGCGAATTCAATCAACGGTAAATACCGTTCCATGAACCACTAAACTCGAGGACGCAACATCTTAACATATCCTCAAGTATCTGAATTATCCGCTCGGATTGACCATCGGTTTGGGGTGAAAGGCGGTCTTTGAAATGCAACTTGGTACCCAAAGCTTCTTGCAACTTTTTCCAAAATCGCGAGGTAAATCTCGGATCTCTATCCGACACGATGGAAATAGGCACCCGTGTAATCTCACAATCGAGAAGCGTACAATTCGACTAGTTTGTCCATTGAAAAATCATGCGTCACGGGGATAAAGTGGGCCAACTTAGTCAATCGATCTACCACGGCCCAAACCGCATCCTTCTTACTTGCTAACAATGGCGGTCGGATACAAAGTCCATTGTGACTCGATCCCATTTCCACTCGGGTATCGTGATTGGTGAAGTAATCTGAAGGCACCGATGTTCCGCTTTCACTTGTTGACATATTAAACATCTCAAACAAAGTCGGAGATGTCTCGCTTCATACCATGCCACCAAAACCGACGTTTCAAATCATTGTACATCTTCGTACTCCCCGGGTGGATTGCCATTCGGCTACAATGGGCTTCATTCAGAATTATCGAAATGAGTTCCGAATTCTTTGGGACACACAGACGACTTTTGAACCTCAAACAATCGTCATCGTCGATTTGAAACTCCGAGTCCTTGTTCGGAACACACGCAGCCCGTTTGCAACCAACTCGTCGTCGACTTTCTGAGCTTCTCGAATTTGGTGTGTCAATAATGGTTTGGCTTTCAATTCAGCCACTAACACACTTTCGGATCGGACAGACAAGTGCACATTCATCGCTCGTAAAGTGAATAACGATTTACGACTCAAGGCATCCGCAACCACATTCGCCTTTCCCGGGTGATAGTCAATGATCAGCTCATAATCCTTTAACAGCTCGAGCCAACGTCTTTGTCGCAGATTTAAGTCTCTTTAGGTCATCAAATATTTGAGACTTTTGTGATCCGAGTATACATGGCACCTTTCACCAAATAAGTAATGTCGCCAAATCTTTAAAGGCGAATACGATGGCGCCAACTCGAGATCATGAGTCGGATAATTTTTCTCATGTGGCTTTAATTGCCTCGACGCATAGGCCACAACTCGACCTTCTTGCATTAATACGCAACCTAACCCAAGTAGAGAGGCGTCGCTATAGATGACAAACTCCTTGCGGACTCGGGTTGCACTAGAATTGGGGCTTCATCAAATAAGTTTTCAGTTGATCGAAACTTTTTGGCATTTCTCCGTCCATTCGAACTTAACGTCCTTTTGGAGTAAGCCGTCATCGGCGTGGCTATCGTTGAGAAGCCTTTTACAAATCGTCGGTAATAACCTAAGCCCCAAAAGCTCCGAACCTCGATAATATTTCTGGAGGCTTCCAATTATGTATGGCTGAAATTTTATTCGGTCGACTCGAATACCGATCAGATACCACATGACCCAAGAAGCTAACCTCTCTTAACCGAACTCACACTTGCTTGAACTTAGCATATAATTGCTTGTCCGTAAAATTTGCAGCACTAACCGCAGTGTTCAAGATGTTCGGTCTCATTTCTTGAATAGACCAAGATGTCATCAATGAACACGACTACTGAATCGATCCAAATATGGTCTAAAGATCCGATTCATTAAATCCATAAATACCGCAGGGGCATTAGTGAGCCCAAACGGCATCACTAGGAACTCATAGTGACCATATCTCGTTCTGAAGGCGGTCTTGGGCACGTCCGAATCTCGGATTCGCAATTGATAGTAGCCCGATCTCAAATCTATTTTCGAGAATACCGAGGCTCCCTTCAGTTGATCGAACAAGTCGTCAATACGTGGCAACGGATATTTGTTCTTTATCGTTGCTTTATTAAGCTAACGATAGTCGATGCACAGTCGCATGGTTCCATCCTTCTTCTTCACGAACAACACCGACGCACCCCAAGGCGAAAAACTCGGGCGAGCAAAACCTCTATCCACCAATTCTTGCAACTGAGCTTTCAACTCCTTTAATTCCGTTGGTGCCATACGATACGGAGCTATCGAAATTGGAGTGGTACCAGGTACCAATTCGATGCCAAATTCTATTTCCCGAACAGGTGGTAAACCCGGCAATTCTTCGGGGAAAACATCCGGGTATTCACAAACCACGGGCATAGATTCGGGTTTCTTCTCTGATTCCTTGTCATCGAGCACATACGCAAGGTACGCTTCGCACCCTTTTCTTACATATTTCTGGGCCAACATCGCTAATATTACAGCTGGCAACCCCTTTAAGTCCGTGGACTCAACCCGAATTATTTCAATATTCGCGCACCTCAAATCGATAGTCTTGCTCTTGCAATTTACAACCGCATCGTGCATGGTCAACCAATCCAAACCAAGAATAACATCGAACTCATCGAACGGCAAAAGCATCAAGTCCGCCGGAAAACAAGAACCTCGGAACACTAGGGGACTTTTCTTGCACACTTTGTTGACAAGCACGTAATGACCCAAGGGATTGACACCAATTACAAACTCAATAGACTCAATGGGCAAAGTCTTCTTGGATGCTAAGGTTTCACATATATATGAATGAGTAGAACCGGGTCAATCAAAGCAATCACATTTGTATTGAAAAGAGTGAAAGTACCGGTAATAACATCTAGAGAGGCAGCATCCTTGCGTGCGTGTATGGCATAAGTCCTAGCAGAGAACACGAGCCTCGAGATCGATGGTAGCATCTCTAGATCCTCTCGACCGCCAACGACATTGCCCATATTTCTAGGTGGCCTACCTCGGCGATGGTAGCACCGGGTTTGCACTCGACTTACATTCTGCTCATGCATCCTCGGGCAATCCTTCATAAAGTGGTCGGCCGATCCACACTTATAGCGAGCGATCACGAAACCAACAGCTCCCGAATGCCATTTGCCACAATGTGGACACTCCGCCTCTCTCGGCGATCATTTCCACCACCGTGATCGAGGTGACTCGTGTGGTCACAGGGGTCGATCGCGTCCTCGTCTAGAAAAGCCCAAACGCCTCGACCGGCTCGCATCATCTCGAAATCTCTTCGATGCTTGTTGAAGAGACTTTCCCGAGGACCTCTTCGAATTCTCCGGTTCCCACATCAGCTTTTGTTTCTCCTTTCTAAGCTCTTCGACTTTACAAGCTCGCTCAACAAGTACTACGAACTCTCGTATCTCGAGAATGCCAACAAACATCCTTATATCATCATTCAGCCCATCCTCGAAGCGTTTACACATAATAGCTTGGACGAAATGCATTCTCACGCAGCATCGGGCTAAGCCTCACAAACTTTCGTTCGTAGTCGATAGCGGACATAGAACCTTGCTTAAGATCAAGAAATTCCTCCACTTTTGGTCGATGAATCTCGATCGATATACTTTTTGAACTCGGTTTGAAAGAATTCCCAAGTCACTTGCTCTCTAGGCACCACGAAGTCGAGTACTCCACCAATAGTAGGCGGACTCGCGTAGCAAGGAGATGGTACACTTTAAGCACTCATCGGGTGTACAGGATAGCTCATCAAGCACCGGATAGTGTTATCTAACCAAAATTCAGCTCGCTCGGCATCATCATCATCCGTAGCCTTAAATTCAGTGGCCCCATGTTTTCGAATCCTATCGATTGGGGCTTACTTGACCTTATTTGGTCATCACCGGAGGTATTGTAGGGCGGGGTTGCATTTTTCGGGAATGGAGGTTGTGGAACAGTAGTGTTGGTTCGAATGTATTGATTAAACCATTCGTTCATCACACTATAAAAGGCTTGCCTAGACTCGTCATTAGGATTGCTGGCCATAGGTTGAGAGTCCGCCGCTGTCCCTTCTTGCGCGGAGCAGCGCCACACTCTCCACATCATCAGCTATCGCTCGGTTGGGATCGGGATCCATTGCTATAAACAAACACAAAGTCAAATTGTCAGAAATCACCACACTATCGATTCATCATTTAATGGCATGTATAGCTAGACCCCAAACACATCACGGTAGTCCTAGAATCGAATAAACCGTGGCTCTGATACGAATTTTCGTGTAACACCCCGAACCCGAGACCATCGCCGGTGTCGGACACGAGGGGTTAGCAAGCCAAGTTCACTTGTTTTGCCCATCCATTGGACATTTCCAGTCAGGCTGGAAAAACTGCGTCACTGCCGCCTTAAAAATCATATCTCGAGTTTCAAAACTCGGAAACTGGTTTCGTAAATTTTCCCTGAATTTAGACTCATATATCCATCCATGGATTTATTTCTAGAATTTTTGGTCGGGCCAATTGGTACAGTTTATTAGTTAAAGTCACCCATGTTACAGGGATCGACTGCTCTGACCTTCGCGCGGTATAACTTGAATATCTCTCTGTACAGGGCTTTAATGCTGGTGCCGTTTGTTTCTAATGAAACTAGACTCAAAATGGAATCTGTAAATATAAGTATGTCTCCTAATTCTTTTTGGATAATTTATAGTGAATTTTTAAAGTTGCGACAGGGAACCCAGAAACCATTCTGGCCCTGTCTCACAATAGCTTTAATATCTCTTAACCTGTAACTCCTATGACCATTTCGTTTCTTCCATAAGAAAATAAACTCATCAAGGTTCATTTACATAGCTTATTCACTATTTAATTCCATTCCTATGAATTTTGGTGATTTTTCACATTCACGCCACTGCAGCTGGCAGCATCTGTTTTTAAGGTAGGGCTTACCTATTTGGTAGTCTCCATGAATCAACTAGTCTTGCCATACATAGGTTCATATATGATCATTTTAACCATGCCAATGGCTGATCATATGACCAACATTCCCATTTCCAAGCCATAGCCACATCATGACACCAAATATATATATACAAACCACAATTAGTCTAAGTTCATGCTTCCTTTTCGAGCCATTTTCGCATGGCCGTATATACTTACATTACAACATATTTAACAAACAAGAGGTAGTCCTATACATGCCATCTCAAGTTCAACCAAAAATTTATACCAAAATGGAGGCTTGATAGTGTGGATGACTTCGACTTCAACGATCCCAAATCCGCTTGCTTCGAGCGAAATCTAAAAAAAACCTGAGAGCCAAAGCAACGGGGTAAGCATTTTTATGCTTAGTAAGTCTCAAGGAATATAATCAACTCTAATTACAGCAATACATTCACATAGCCAAATGCATCATTTCATTTATACACATTCTTACTTCACACTTCATCATTATATAATTTCACAAAGTATCAATCAATTCAATAACTGAAATTCATTAGTCGATTGAGCGAATGTTGCTCAAACATATCGACTTTCTAATGCACATATAACGTACCTTATCCTTTGGGCTTTTCGAGTGTACTGATTGAATTCATTACAGCAACCAACACGCACCTCCAGCCCAAGATTCTTGAATATAACCGGATATAATCACGTGCACAAATGCCTTGAGTCTTAGCCCGGATAGAATAACTTCACGAATGCCTTGGTCTTAGCCCGGATATAGCCACTAGCACAATTGCCTTGGTCTTAACCGGATATAATTTCCAGCATAATTGTCTTCGGGCTTAGCCGGATATTATTCGATTTCTCATGTACACATACATCAATAATCATTGGACATACATATTTCATTTTCGTTACTAAGGCTCAAACGCACATATATTCACAAGCATATTCGCCTTGGGACTTAGCCCGGTATCATTCAATTTCTCATACACACATAAATCAATAATCATACACATCCAAACTTCATCTCACATAATTCAAGTAAGGTCACTTCTTGAGGACTTACCTCGGATGTTGTCGAACGGCTTTTTCGCTATTCGATCACCTTTTCCTTCCCTTGTCCAATTGTGGCCCTCTTAGCTCTTGAGCTAATTCAAACAAATTCAATTTATTAAAACCTCATTGTGCTTGCTTATGGCCGAATATGACAAGGATTTTAAATGGTCATATGGCCACTCTTTAGCTTGAATACACAATGGTCATGCACATTTTATACTACATCAAGCAATTCAATACAATTTATTTGAGCATCAAGGAAATGCTAAGGCCTTCAATAGGCTACCCAAGGCCGAATATTCATGTACATGTTGAGGTCAATTTTGCACTTAATACCTCACAAAAACAGCATGCAATTTACTAATTAATGCTTTGCACATTGTGGCCCAAAACTTATAATATAGCATCAAGCACTTATATGTGTGCTAGGTCAATTGTGCTTGCAATTTCACAAGCATTCTTCCACATTTTCTTCTTTAAACCAATATATTCATCACTTAGTTCATAACCAAACATAATGTGAAATCATATATATGCATATATGAGCATGGCGAATTTTCAAGGTGTCTATAGCCATCCAAAACACAAATTTTTAACTAACATGCAAGAAGCATGAATCATGCTCAAGAATGCATCATGGCGAATATGACAATCATGCTCCTCTTCAACTTCAATCATGATAAAACAAAGAGAAAACTCAAAGTCTTACTCAAGAGTAGACAATCCATCTTTGCATGCATCATCATCAAGCTTCACACTTAGCATGCAATGGCTTTATCACTATAACAACTTTGGCCAAATACCATTTCCATGGCATAACAAAGATTTGAGCCATGGCTAACATGCACATCAAGTTAGCAACCAAAACATGCATGAAACTCCCAACACAACCTCATACATACCTTAATCTTGATGCAAATTTAGCCAAATCACCTTCTAGATCTCTTCTAAACAAAGGAAATGAAGCAAAATCCCTTCTTCCTCTTAGTATTTTCGGCCAAAAGGGAGAGAGCAAGCATGAACAAATTTTTTGTTTTTCTCTTCTTGGTTGCACGGCAATGGGGTATGCCACTCTCTCACACACATTTTTTTTCATTCATTTCTTACCCATGCTTATTTGTTTACTATTTCTCCCTAATGCCCAACAAAACATGTTTCATGACATGTTTAACCCATATCTCTTTGTCATGGCGGCCATTACTTGTAAAAGGGGAATTTGACATGCAAGTCCATTATTTTGCATGCATGCTTTAATTAGTCATCACCCTTTCCCTATCGTATTTTCAAAGTTCACTACTAAGTCCTTTCTAGTGGAATTCACCTTTATAACACTAAATCAATCATCAAAAAATGTCATACATGAATACACACATATTATAGGCATCGAAATAAATTTTAAATTATTGTTATGCCTCGGTTTTGTGGTCCCGAAACCATATTCCGGCTAGGGTCTATTTTGGGCTGTCACATTTCGTATACATTGGCTCGCCATTCATTAAGCTCATTCAGTTGCATCAACCTGTTTTTTCCTGCAAGTTCTGGATCAAGGTTTAGAAATTTAATATCCCAAAAAGCTTTATGCTCTAGTTTGAATGGTAGATGACAACTTTTTCCATAAACAAGTCTGTAAGGTGATGTCTCGATGGGAGTCTTAAAAGCAGTTCTGTAAGCCCATAAGGCATCGTCTACTTTTGTTGCCCAATCTTTTTTGTTTGATTCTACTGTTTTTTCAAGGATCCGTTTGATTTCTTGGTTTGCTACTTCAACTTGTCCATTAGTTTGAGGATGGTATGGGGTGGCTATTCTATGATGAACTCTGTATTTCTTAACGGTTTTTTCAAATTGGGTATTACAAAAATGAGTGCCCCTATCACTGATAATTGCTCTAGGTGTTCCGAATCTCGAGAAGAGTTTTTTAAGGAAACGTACTACCACTCTAGCATCATTAGTAGGTAGAGCTTGGGCTTCTACACATTTTGACATGTAGTCAACTACTACTAAGATGAATTTATTCCCAAATGAACTGGGGAATGGGCCCATGAAATCGATACCCTAAACGTCAAATATTTCAAATGAAAGCATATAGTTTTGAGGCATTTCATCAAGTTTAGATATGTTACATGTCCGTTAGAATTTGTCACATGAAGTAACATACTTGATAGCGTCTTTGAATAACGAAGGCCAATAAAAACCTGATTCAAGTATTTTGTGTGCGGTCTTAGTTCCACTATAGTGTCCTCCAGTTGGCCCTAAGTGGCAATCTTCCAATATTTTTGATGTTTTTGATCTTGTAACGCATATTCTAATGACTTGATTTGCACATCTGCGAAATAGAAATGGATCGTCCCAAAAGTAGTTTTTTACATCATTAAAGAATCTCTTCTTTTGCTAGTGTGTTAACCCTTTTGGGATAATGTTAGCAGCTAAAAAATTCGTGATGTCTGCAAACCAAGGTACCTCAGAGTTAGATATAGCAAAAAATTGTTCTTCAGGGAACGAATCATTTATTTCAACGTATCTAGTTCTCTGGTATTCGATTTCTCGAGCCTGGACAGATGATCAGCCGCGAGATTTTCAGCTCCTTTCTTATCTTGAATCTCCAAGTGGGATTCCTACAATAGGAGAATCCATCGAATGAGTCGAGGTTTTGCATCAGTTTTAGTTAAAAGGTAGCGAAGGGCGGAATGGTCAGTGTAAACAACAACTTTAGACAATATGAGATATGATCAAAATTTGTCAAATGCAAAAACCACAGCTAGCAACTCTTTTTCCGTAGTAGTATAATTTTCTTGTGCAACCGTTAAGGTTTTGCTAGTGTAATAGATAGGTTGAAAATCCTTGTCTCTTCGCTGTCCCAATACTGCACCTACTGCAAAGTCACTCGCATCACACATTAGTTCAAATCACAGGTTCCAATTAGGTGCAATTATGATTGGAGCATTAATTAATTTATCCTTTAAAGTATTAAATTCTTCTAAACATTTCTTTTTCTAGCAATTTAGTCAAAGGGTTAGCTATTTTAGAAAAATCCTTAATAAATCTTCTATAAAAACCAGCATGTCCTAAAAAGCTTCTAATAGCCTTAACCGAACTAGGAGGTGGTAATTTTTAGATTGTTTCTATTTTAGATTTATCCACCTCAATCCCTTTACTAGAAATTTTATGCCCTAATACAATACCTTCTTGAACCATGAAGTGACATTTCTCCCAGTTAAGCACAAGGTTTATTTCCTCACATCATATTAAAACTCGTTTTACATTTTTAAGGTAGAGATGGAAAAAGTTACCAAATACCAAAAAATCATCCATAACTACTTCCATGATATCTTCCACGAGTTCGTGAATATGTCCATCATACAGCGCTGAAAAGTGGCAGGAGCATTCCAAATCCAAAAGGCATTCTACGATAAGCGAACGTACCATATGGGCATGTGAATGTGGACTTTTCTTGATCTTCAAAAGCTATTGGGATTTGGAAGTAACCAGAGAGTCCGTCTAGAAAGCAGTAATACATGTGTCCGGATAATCTTTCCAACATTTGGTCAATAAATGGCAAGGGTAAGTGATATTTTCTTGTGGCATCATTCAGTTTCCTGTAGTCTATGCAAACTCTCCATCCTGTGACTATTCTTGTTGGGATTAATTCATTCTTCTCATTGGTCACAACCATCACACCTCCTTTCTTGGGGACAACTTGCACTGGACATACCCAAGAACTATCAGAAATAAGATAAATAATTCCAGCATCTAGAAGTTTAATTACCTCGGCTTTTACAACTTCCTTCATGTTCGGGTTCAAACATAATTGAGCATGCACACACGGTTTGTATTCATCTTCCATCAGAATTTTGTGGGTGCAAAAAGAAGGGCTGATGTAACACCCCTTACCCGTGTTTGACTCCAGAACAAGGTATGAGGCATTTCCAGACTTAATCACTAATCATCGTATAAAAACCGATTCATAACTTCACTCTAATTTAAAACTTTTTCAAAGACATTCAAGCTGTCCCTTAAAAAGAGCTTACAAGGCCCATATCATGCTTTAATTCAACCACACACATAGGCAAACATGCGCATTCATAAATTGCATCATTTAATTAATAACATAATCAAGACTATCTACATTAAATGACTTTATACAATAGAGACCTTCAAATAACATAGGTCAGTATTTTAAGCCAATTCCTAGCAACTTAATAACAATTAAACGAGTCTCCATACATGCCAAAGACTTACTTTAAAACCTTTATATATTGATCAATAGTTTGATAGTGTGATTTAACCTCTGGCGACCTCCAACTCGAGCTAACATTTACGACACTATAGGAAAAAGGAAAGGAAGGGAGTAAGAACTATAGCTTAGTAAGTAAGTATGTAAATATTAATAAACAATACATTATCATACTTTAAACAAAGTCACAATATGTTCCCGAAATACTACCATCACAAACACACATACTTTCACTATTACGATCATAAACAAGTTCAAAATAAGCTGTCTAGTAGAGTACCAGCAACCAAATTACAAATCATTAATTTTCCTTGAAACTAGATTCACATATATTCTTACCATAAAATTTTTAGAATTTTTGGTCTAGCCAATTAGTACAGTTTATTCATTGAAGTTACCCCTGTTTCACAGCTCAACTGTTCTGACCACTCTTCACTACGAATCAATTTTATCCTTGTACAAAATTCAAAGGATGTTCTCATTTTTTTCATTTGAAACTAGGCTCATTAAGGATTTCAAGCATATAAATTATATTCCCTAATTATATTTGTACAATTTTAATGATTTTTCCAACTCAGAACAGGGGATCACATAGTCATTCTGAACCAGTCTCTCAAAAACTTAAATATCTCATAATATAGAATTACTTTGCATGCTTTCTTTCTGTTATATGAAAATAGACTCATTAATCTCTAATTTGATATCTTATTCAGTCTTTGATTCAATTTCTACTATTTTTGGTAAATTTTAGATTCACGCCAACGCAACTATCCGAAATGCTTTTATTGTCAATTTTGATCTTTCACACTTCAATTGTATTCATCACTTTCCCATAACAATCTTTGCAATTTCCAATCACAAATCGAGCATATTTCTCATAAGTTACATGTGACAGCCTTAAAACGACCCTAGTCGGAATGTGGTTTCGGGACCACAAAACTGAGGCATAAAAATAATTTAATATTCATTTTGATGCCTATAATATGTGTTAATTCGTGTGTGACATTTTTGATGTTTTGATTTAGGGTTATAAATGTGAATTTCACTAAAAAGGACCTAGTAGTAAACTTTGAAAGTAGGATAGGGAAATGTGTGATGACTAATTGAATCATGCATGCAAAACAATGGTTTTGCATGTCAAATACCCCTTCTTTTTATAAGTGGTGGCCGGCCATGACAAAGGAGGATGGGCAAAACATGTCATAGACATGTTGTGTTGGTGCATTATGGGAGGAAACAATAAACTAAGGTTAGGAATAAAGAAATGGGAAGAAAAAAAAAGAGAGAAGGTGTGTGATCCCCCCATTGCCGTGAGTTGAGGGAAAGAAAAAAAAAAGTGTTCAGCATTCTTTTTCACTTCTCTTAGCCGAAAATTTTAAGGAAGAAGGAGGGAGTTTTTGCTTCATGCTTGGTTTGGAAGAGGATTTGGAGGAGGTTTGGCCATACTTGTATCTAGATTAAGGTATATTTGAGGTTGTGCCATGAGATTCATGCATGTTTTTAGTTGCTAGCTTGAGTTCTAATTAGCCCATGGTTCAAATCTTTGCTATGTCATGGGGATGATATTCGGCCAAGGTGGATTTTGTGTTAATGCCATTGCATGCTAAATATGAAGTTTGTTAATGATATATGTGATGGTGGGTTGATGACTCTTGGATTTTCTTTTTAGCATTTTTGAGTGAGACATTAAGTTCCTTGTTTAACCATGACCAAAATTGAAATGGTATGGTGTTGTGATGTATTCGGCCATGGTATATCCATAAGTATGATTTATGCTTATTGCATGGTAGGTAAGATTTGTGTTTTGGATATATGTTTATATTTGGTTATAATCAACTTGAGATTCGCCCTTGCACCTATATGTATATATGTTTGCACATGATGTATTGGTATGACATATATACTATCTCAAGGTATATATTTACTTATGATGATGTTTCGGTTATGAAGTAAATGATAGATGCGTATTGAGCTACAATTTGTAATGCATTAGTTAGTAAAATGTATGCCATTTATGTGTGGTATTAAATATGTAATTGGCCTCAACATCAACATGCATATTCGCCACATGAGATGGATTGGTGTGCATGCATTCGGTTAGAGGCAAGCATATTGATGCCTTTATCTTGGTTAGGACAATCGGCTAAAAAGGAGTGTGGGTTAATATCTTGAGTTGATGCATGATTTCACATGTATGTGACTTTAATGTCAAATGTATAAATGTGGGCTAAGTGCCTTGTGTTCCTCTTTTCGATGCTCAAATGATTAAATCGATTTATTTATTTAATTAAGCTCAAGAGCAAAGGGGATCTAAATCCGATAAAGGGAAGGAAAAAGTGGTCGAATAGCCATCGAAATCGCTCGACAACATCCGAGGTAAGTTCTTGAGTAATAGAGCTTAAATTATGATTTGATTAGATCATGTTTTAAGCAAATCGAAATCATGCTCTTTGTGTGTGGATATTGAGCCGAAATTTGCAAGTGTGATAAGTGTCTTGTGTTTGAGTTTTGCTAATGAAAATGAAATACTGAATGTGTCATGATTTAGTGTTAAATGTGCATGGTTATGCGAATGATGTCTGGCTAAGTCCCGAAGGCTTTGTGCTAAGTGACCATATCCGGACTAAGATCCAAGGCATTTGTGCGAGTTCCCAAATCCGGGTTAAGTCCCAAGGCATTTGTGCGAGCTATTATAACCGGCTATGTCCCAAGGCTTTTGAGCGAAGTCGCTATATCCGGATAAAATCCGAAGGTACGTGATTCGGGAATGAGCAATCTTGCTGTAAAATTTCAGTTAATACGCTTGCAAAATTCCAGCAACGAGGTATGTTTCAGTATGTGCTTTGAATTAGTTGAGCCCTTACAAATAAGTATTCGCCAGTTGATAAACGAGCTACCGCCTTTAGCTAAGTTGATCTTTTGTGTATGAACATAAGGGTTGGTAATGTGAAGTAAGTATGATATTGAGAATTTGTGCATATGAAATTATCCGTTTAGCTATATGAATGCTATGCTTTTGTTGTGCTGGAATCCCTTGCTCAAAACTTACTAAGCATAAATTGCTTACTCCGTTTCTTTGTTCTCTGTTTTATAGATTTTGGCTCGTCAGCTATCGGACTCGGGATTTTTGGAAGTCGAAGTCTCCCACACTATCAAAGCCCCCTTTTGGTAAAAATTTTGGTTGAACTTTGAAATGGCATGTATAGGACTACTCTTTCGTTTGTTGGTCATAGACCCTTTGATTTTGTATAAATTTGGATAGCCATGCGAAAATGGCTTATATACACTTTGGCATGGTATCATAATCATTTTGTATGTTGTTCATTAAGAGATGTGGAAATGTTTGGAATCGATTAGCCCTTGGAATGGTTAACCGTGATCATCTTTTGTGCCATGTATGCTGAAAGGGCTAGTTGAATCAAGGAAATTTTGAAGTAGGTAAAATCTACCTTAAAGACAAAGGTTGACAGCTGCAGTGATGTGGATGTGAAAAATCATTAAAAATAGTAGGAATGGAATTAAATAGTGAATAAATTTTGTAAATGAACCTTGATGAATCTATTTTCATAGGAAAGTAATGAAACGATCATATGAACAGTATGTTAAGAGATATTGAAGTTTTCGCGAGACAGGGCCAGAACGGTTTCTGGATTCCCTGTTCCGACTTTGGAAATTCATTGTAAATTAACCAGAGATAATTAGGAGTCATTCCATATATTTATAGATTTCTATTTGAGTCTAGTTTCTATAGAAACAAACAACATCAGTATTGAATCTCTGTACAGGGAGATATCCAAGTTATAATGCGCGAAGGTCAGTGTAGTTGATCCCTGTAACATGGGAGACTTTAACTAATAAACTGTACTAATTGGCCTCACCAAAAATTCTAGAAAAAAATTTGTGGATGCATATATGAGTCTAGTTTCAAGGAAAAATCACGAAACTGATTTTCCAGTTGTGGAACTCAAGATATGATTTTTAAGGTGATAGTGACACAGTTAGCCAGCTGGCTGGAAATTTTTAAATGGACTGTGGAAATAAATATATTTATGTCTGTTAGCACTTCGTGTTCCACTCCGGTGACGGACTCGGGTACGGGGTGTTACAATTTTATTGGTATATACTTACACTTATCATCACAAAGTCATACACAATTTCATTTAATCAATTTCCCAGTTGAACGCTTCAGAATAATAACATATACGCGATGGTATCGTACACAACCCACCTTTAAAATCGAAGCTCTCTTGTATACATAGTGGCCTTCACTTAGCACCACTCATGTGACCTAGCTCGATTGTACACATAATTTTGGCTCTCTTGTACACATGGTGTACCACCCATGTGACCTAGCCAGTTTATCTCGTAGCTCTCTTGTCTACATGGAGTCCTTCACCTGGAACAACGCATGCGACCTAGCTATATATATCCCATAGCTCTCTTGTCTACATGGTGCACACATAGTATCACCCATGCGACCTAGCTACATCATAATGTCTCGTAGCTCTCTTGTACACATGATGTGCACTCAGCACCATACATGTGACCTAGCTACATACCATCTGTATCATCTAATCTTTCCGAAGGTTCAATCGGGATTTCTCTCTCTTTCTAATACTTGATTCTATACTTCCAATAGTCAATTATGATTTAAAAATCAGCTACAATACATAAAATATGCTGAAATACAAAAACATAATAAAGATAATGTATTATTTACATACAAACTTACATACTTTCTCATTTCCATGTCGAATTAATATTGAACATTTAAATCATCATAATTATATTTACTTTCAACACCTCGGTAATGATAGTAAATATATCAATTTTACATTGAAACATGCATAAATTAATGCTTATTATACATATGAACTTACCTCGATACTAAAACGGCCATTTACTAACTTTCCCGATTTTTGATTTTTCTCCCATTCTAGATTCAAATCTCGTTTTCTAGGATCTAAAATATCATATTTTACTTATTTAATTAATGTACTATTCAAAACAGTCCTTAACTCAAACTTTGGAAAAATTACAATTTTGCCCCTAAACTTTTGCATATTTACACTTTTGCCCCTAGGCTCGGGAATTAAACTTCATCCCTTATTCTTATGTTTTATGACATGCTGATCATATTTTCCTTCTATGGCAATATCAAATTCTCACTCTAACATATAGTTATGAACAATAACAACTTTTACCGATTAAGCCGTTTTACTCATTTTTGCTTAAAACCGCTTAGCAAAAGTTGTTTAACATAATTTCAGCCTTCATATTCTACCATAAAACATCAAAATAAACACATTTCACTTATGGATATTTTTTCAAATATGAACCCTAGCTTAAATTATTGCTAGAATAAGCTTAATCAAATTACCGGGATTCCAAAATCGTAAAGAACTTGAAAAAAAGGGCTAGAACGAACTTACTATTGAGCTTGGAAAGCTTGAAAACCGTAGCCATGGCTTCCCCCATGCTAATTTCGGCCTCCATGGAAAAGATGAGTCAATTTTGGCTTTATTTTCCCTTTTTATTTCTTTTAATTACCAAATGACTAAAATGCCCTTAAGGCCTTTCGTTAAAATTTTGTCATATTCATGCCCATTTTTGTCCAAACAAAATATAATGTTCTAATTACCATTTAAGGACCTCCTCTTTAAACCCCCATTTCAATCAAGTACTTATGAATTAGAACACATATTTTGCAACTTTTGCAATTTAGTCTTAAAAGTCCAATTAAGCACTTTATCAGTAAAATTACTTAACGATATTTTTACACAATATTTTAATCAATAAATAAACCTTAAAACTTAATCAGAATAAAATTTTTTACTTCAAATTTGTGGTTCTAAAACCATCGTTCCGTTTAGGCCCTAAATCGGTCACATAAAGAAACTTCGCAAATAAGCCCTAATAGGCAAATTAAACATGCAATCTATAAAATTTCTTATCAATACTCTAACACATGCATCTAATCACTCGGTAAATCATAAAAATTAATCAAAATAAACTTTTCTATCTCAAATTTGTGGTTTCGCAACCACTAATCCATTTAAGCCCTATTTCGAGATGTTACAGCTGATTCCTTTAATGTCAGAAATTTTCCAAGCTATGGCCTTTTTATGTTCTTTTAATACTTGGATTAATTCCTCTTTCTCCTTGGGTTGCAAGTTAGAATCAATAATAACTGGTAATGTAGAATTATTTCTAAGGAATGCGTATTCTAAGTGGTTTGGTAATTGTTTAAGTTCCAGCTTGGGAGGCTCCTCAATAGAGGGTTTTTGCTTAAGTTAATCATTTATCTTAATGCCCTCATATTCTACTTGTCTTGACGAATGGTCATTAGGTTCCTTACCTGTCTCCTCACCTTGAGCTGGATACGATTCCATCGTCTCCTTCTGTACAATTTCCTAAAAAGAGTCTTGAGTAATATGATCAATAGAGTCAATAAAATAACATGAATCATCCTGTTCCCTAGAGAATCTCATAGCATCGTAAATTTTAAAGATAATCTCCTCGTCACCTACTCTAAATACCAATTTACCATCACCCACATCGATTACAGCCCTAGCAGTGTCTAGAAATGGGGGCCCTAAAATTAAGGGTACTTCCACATCTTCATCCATGTCAAGCACAACAAAATCAATAGGGAATATGAATTTATCTACTTTTATGAGTACGTCTTCTATAATACCCCTAGTATATTTAACAGATCTATCGGCTAATTGAATACTCATCATAGTAGGTTTAGGTTCCCCAAGACCAAGTTGTTTGAACATTTTATATGGCATCAAATTAATGCTAACGCCTAAATCAGCTAGTGTTTTTTCAACATTCAGACTACCAATTAAGCAAGGGATAGTAAAACTTCCTGGATCTTTCAGTTTGGTTGGTAGCTTGTTGAGTTCTACTATAGATAAGTCCTTGAACTTTTTTTTATTTATTAGAAGCTCCTTCAAAAATTTTGCATAGGTAGGCATCTGCGAGATGGCTTCAACAAAAGGTAAGTTGATATGTAATTGCTTAAAAAGTTCAAGAAACTTACCGAATTCTGCATCAATGCGATCTTTTTTCAATTTTGTTGGATATGGAACTAGTGGTTTATATTCCTCCGGCACTAGTTTGTCACTATTTTCGGGTTTTTCTTCCCTCCTTTCGCTTTCCACGGCTTCCTGTGCTAACTTCTTTTCAGATTCTGCTAACACTTTCCCACTCCTTAGTGTAACTGCTTTGACTTGCTCTCTTGATTTGGTGTTACTAAGTAAACTTCCTAGTGGTCTTTCCAAGATCAGTTTGGACAGGTGGCCTATCTGAGTTTCGAGCACTTGGATCGATGCTTGTTGATTTTTAAGTGTTGTCTCAGTGTTCTAAAAATAGGTTTCTAACATTGATATAAACTTTGAGAGCATCTCTTCAAGATTTGGCTTCTTTTCCTGTTGGTAGGGTAGTTGTTGGTAGCCCGGAGGATGTTGTGGTCTTTGATTTCCCTGACTGCCCCACGAGAAATTTGGGTGGTTCCTCTAACCTGCATTATAAGTGTTACTATATGGATTGTTTTGAGGTCGAGGATTATTACCCATGTAGTTTAATTGCTCGTTATCCATGTTCTGGCCATAAAGTTGGTATTCTGAATGGTTTGTTCCACCTCCACTTGCTTCGAACTGCATTACTAGGTGAACCTGTGAAGAATTAAGAAAACCATCAATCTTTTTATTTAAAAGTTTTACCTGATTAGAGAGCATGGTGACCGAATCGACATTATAAACACCGACTGTTTTTGTTGGCTTTGTCCTCATGACTTGCCACTGATAGTTATTCACTGACATCTCCTCTATAAACTCATAGGCATCTTTCGGTGTTTTATTGTTGATGGTTCTGCCCGCAGCTGTGTTAACCATTTGCCGAGTCGAAGGATTCAGACCATTGTGAAATGTTTGTACTTGGAGCCAAAGCGGTAACCCATGGTGGGTGCATCTTCTCAAAAGGTCCTTGTATCTCTCCCATGCATCATAGAGTGTTTCTAAATCCATTTGCACAAAAGAAGAGATATCATTACGTAATTTAGACGTTTTAGCCAGTGAAAAATATTTTAGTAAAAAATTTTAGTAATTGACCCTCGTGGTAACGAGTTCAACCACTATTTAGCTTTGTTCCTCAATGAAAAGGGAAACAACTAAAGACGTATGGCATGATCAGAAATGCCATTAATTTTTAATGTATTGCATAGTTCTAAGAAGTTGGCTAAATGGCATTGGGATCCTCATCCTACAAACCATCAAACTGAACAAATTGTTGTATCATTTGAATAGTGTTAGGTTTTAATTCAAAAGTATTTGTAGCTACAGCAGGTCTAACTATGCTTGGTTCAGTTCTTGTTAAAGAAGGTTTAGCATAACCATACATAGTGCGTGGAGCAGGATTTTGATTAACCGCAATTGCAGGAGGTAGCTGATTGCCTTGGTTTTCAGCCATCTCTTCAGTTGGGGGTTTAGTATCATTTACTTGCTCGTTCTCTGTGTATCTTAAGCTTTGCCTTATTTCTCTTTGGTTTCTACGAACCGTATGATCAATTTCTTCATCAAAAAGTACTGGCCTTGGCGGGTTTCTTCTAGTCATAAACTATGAAAACATGCCAAGAGAAGGAAAAAGTAAATAAGTAATAATAATAATAATATAAAATTAAATTGCAAGAAAAATAAATGGCTAAAGTAATAAAAATTGAGTGTTCCTAATATCTTAGTTCCCTGGCAACGGCGCCAAAAACTTGATCACGTTATTTCGTGATAGGTTCTAAATATTTATAATTAGTCATTCTTGAAACTAACTATTATCGCGATGTAGGCAAGTGTACCTATCGAACAGTAGTATAGTTTTAGCAAGACTGGATTGTCGAACCCAAAGGAACTAAAAGTACTAGTAATGACTGTCTTTTTATTATCTAGCCTAAGAATAAAGAGGTTTTTGTTTTAATTAACTAATTATCTAAACTAAGAAGGCACAGAGAATGGAATTAGGGAATTGCTTTTGGAAAAATCGATTGAATGAAGACAATATCTAAGGAAAAATCCACCTAGACTGTACTTGTTATTCTAGCTCCGAATCGGACGATTTATTCATTTAACTTGTTCTGTAGAGATCCCTAAGTTATGTTATTATCCCTATTCAAGACTAATAATGTCTAATCCCTAGATTGAATAACCGAGACTTTTCTCTAATTAACACTCTAGGGTTGCATTAACTCGATCTATGGATCCCCTTATTAGGTTTCACCCTAATCCGGAAAAATCTTGTCACCCTATGTCTAGGCGAGCAATCAACTCTGCTTAATTATGATAAATGTACTCTTAGACAGGGTCTATTCCTCCTCCGAATAAAAACTTATCTTGAATCAGTATCCTGGGATATCAAAACAAGAATTAAGAACGCATAATTAAGAACAAGTTAAATATTTATCTTACAATTCAGAAAATAATAACAAGATTCGTCTTAGGTTTCATTCCCCTTAGGTATTTAGGGGGTTTAGTTCATAACTAAATAAGAAAACATCTCAGAATAATAAAGAATACAAAACATAAAGAAAACCTAAAACTTCTGAAGGGGAATTAAAGAGAGATCTTCAGTCTTGATGATGAATCAATCGGCTTCCTTGGAGTAATTCCTTACTCCCTATTCTGTGTGTCCCCTTTTCTCCTCTTCTAGGGTGTATTTATAGGCTTTGGAATGCCTATGAGCCCTCAAAATTACCCTTTTCCGAATTGGATTCAACTTGGGCTCGGCAGGGACATGCCCGTGTGTGATTACTTTAGGCCTTGCTCGAGCCTGTTAGATTGGCACGGGTGTGTGGGATGCCCCTGTGAGGAAGTATAGGTCGTGTTGAGTTTGTACTTTGGCCCATTTACTATGTTTTTGGCCCGTTTCTCGTTCCTTTCGCTCTCCTATGCTCTTCTAAGTATAAAACATGAAATTAAAGCATTAGGAGCTTCGAATTCACCAATTCTAATGGAAAATCATCCATAAAATGCTTTAAACATGGGGTAAAAATATGTATAAATTACAGTATATGTACTTACTAAGCTCCTGAGCTTACCCTCCTTTATTTTATTTCCTTATAGTTCCGCCAAGCTAGCATCAATGATCCAGTGACGTCTTAAAGTTTCGATCACACTATCACTTAAGGCCTTGGCATAGCTAGTTTAATTGTTTTGTTTTCTGGCATGTATAGGGACTTAAGTCTTTTGTTTATTATTTTGTTAGTTAGCCATAATGCGTTGGTTCATATGATAAAAATGATTTTCATTTGTATAGACCATGAATATTGGCTAACACCAATTATTATTCTATGCAATGCTGCAAATTTCTAATGGTCGTGGCTGTTTTGGTTATGCATGTTATGTTCATATTTATCTTGGTTGATCTTGTGTAGATAGGGGTATGTAATGGTGGAAAAGAGGCTTGGTAAATAGCTTTATTTTGTCCTCATAGGTAGACACATGGGTGTGTGTCTAGGCCGTGTGCGACACACGGTCAACCCCATAGGTGTGTTGTTCAGCCTTGTGTCCCCTGCACGTAAAAGATTCAAGTCAGTATGCATGGTAGTAAATACACGGGAAGAGACATGGTCGTCTGTCTCAGCCGTTTGAAGGGCATGACTTTGCACACGGGCATGTTCCTTGGCCGTGAGGCCCTTAAAGATTGCTGACGTCAGAAATAGAATATCCAAGTTTCTTCACACAGGCTAAGACACGGCATGTCATGGCCTTGTAAAGAACAAGGTTCATGGACACGGGCGTGTGACAAGCCGTGTGAAAACCCCTGAAGGTTCGAATTTGAAAATAAATCAACAATGGTAAGGGACACGGGCGTGTCCTAATGTGCTTAGGCTGTGTGAACCATACGGCCCATCAGTACAACCATGCCTAAACTGTCACACGAGCGTGTTGCCCCTCTGACACGGGCGTGTGCCCCTGTGTTAAGTGTTATTTTCAGAATTCTTGAAAGGACCCAGATTGATTCTGAATGGGTTCCAATAGATGTTTTGAGCCTCGTGGGCTTTTATTAAGGATTTTATAATAAAAATTGAAAACGTTCTTAATTTGACCATGGTTTGGTTATATGAAAATGTTTGTATGCATGAGTTCAAGTTAGGTAATGTTCATATTCCGTCCCAGCGTAGGGCTGGAGTGTGGGGTGTTACAGACTGTTTGTTAGTTTGCGAATGAAATGCTGTACTAAAATTCAACCTCGTACCCAAAGCTTCTTGCAATTTCTTCCAAATGAAATTGGCACCCCATGCAATCAAACGATCTCAGAAATGTGCAACTCAGCCAATTTGTCAAGTGAATAGTCAATACGTACCGGAATGAAGTGTGCAGATTTTGTCAGGCAATCAATGACAGCCCAAATAGCATATTTCTTCTTCGGAGACAGGGGCAATCTCGACACGAAATCCATCGTAACACTGTTTCATTTCCATTCTTGTATCATAACCGATTGTAGCAATCCCGAAGGCACTTGATGTTTGGCTTTAACTTGCTGACACACTAAACATCTCGATACAAACTCTAAAATGTCTTGTTTCATACTCGACCACCAATACAATTGTTTCAAATCATTGTACATTTTGGTACTCCCTGGGTTAACAAATAAACATCCACTATGTGCTTCGTGCAAAATTTTTTGAATGATCTCGGGATTCTTGGGTACACAAATTCTATTTTGGAATATTAAACAATCATTAACTTTGATCTAAAATTTTGAATCACTATTCGACTCACATTGCATTCTTTTAGCTTGCAACTGGGTATCACACTTTTGAGCTTTACAAATTTGTTGAAGAAAAACCGATTTAGCTTTTAATTCGACTAATATCAAACCATGATGAGACAAAGTCAGTCTCGTATTCATTGCTTTCAAAGCAAATAGAGATTTTCTACTCAGAGCGTTTGCAACTACATTTGCTTTCCTCGGATGATAGTCAACGACTAACTCATAATCTTTCAATAGCTCGAGCCATCTCTATTGACGCAAGTTCAAATCTTTCGGAGCCATTATGTATTTCAAGCTCTTATGATCAGTAAAGATGTGACATCTTTCACCGTAAAGATGATGTCGCCAAATTTTCAATGCGAAAACAATAGCGGCCAACTCTAAATGCGGCTTCAACTGTCTGGAGGCATAAGCTATAACTTTTCCTTCTTGCACAAAACACAACCTAAACCATTCAATGACGCGTCGCTATAAATCACGAATTGTTTACCTGACTTAGGTTGAACCAACACTGGTGCCTCAGTTAACAATTCTTTTAATTGATCAAAACTCTGTTGAAATTTTTCGGACCATTCAAACTTCACATCTTTCTATAGCAATTTGGTCATCGGTGTAGCAATCATCAAAAATCTTTTAACAAAACGTCGATAATAACCAGATAACCCCAGAAAACTTCTAACTTCGGATACATTCCTTAGTGGTTTTCAATCAACAACTGTTGAAATCTTGGTCGGATCAACTCTTATACCTTCTACAGAATCAATGTGTCCCAAAAATCTGACTTTTTAGAGCCAAAATTCACATTTTCTGAATTTAGTGGATGGTTGCTTATATCTCAAAGTTTGTAGCATAATTTTCAAATGCTCAGCATCCTTAGACTCATCACGTGAATAGATAAGGATATCATCAATGAACACAACAACGAAGCTATCTAAATAAGGTTTAAAAATTCGATTCATCAAATCCATAAAGACTGCAGGAGCATTACTTAATCCAAAAGGCATAACAAGGAATTCATAATGTTTGTACCTCATTCTGAAAGTAGTTTTCGACACGTCCAAGTCATTAACTCGCAACTGATAATAACTATACCGCAAATCAATCTTTGAAAACACTGTTGCACCTTTCAACTAATCAAATAAATCATCTATTCTGGGCAACGGATACTTGTTCTTTATTGTAACTTTATTAAGTTGACGATAGCAAATACACATTCTCATCGATCTGTCTTTTTTCTTTACAAATAATACCGACGCACCTTTGGGCGAAAAAGTAGGTCGTGCATGTGACAGCCCAAAATTGACCCTAGTCGGAATGTGGTTTCGGGACCACAAAACCGAGGCATAAAAATAATTTAAAATTTATTTTGATTCCTATAATATGTGTGTATTCATGTGTGACATTTTTGATGTTTCGATTTAGAGTTATAAAGGTAAATTTCACTAGAAAGGACCTAGTAGTAAACTTTGAAAGTATGATGTGAAGATGTGTGATGACTAGTTGATCATGCATTCAAAAATAAAGGATTTGCATGTCAAATTTCCCCAAAAGAAGCTTAGTGGCCGGCCATGACATGGTTTATGGGCAAAGAAAACATGTTGAAACATGTTTTGTTAATGCATGATGTGTTAAATGATAAAAAACTAATGATGTTGGATGAGAAACAAAAAAATCAAAAAAAAATTGCTCATCCTTTTCCCCCCTTGTGCCGTGAGTGAAAGAAAAGAAAAGAAAAATTTGTTCATCCTTGTTCTTTCCTTTTTGGCCGAAATTACTAAGGAAGAAGGTAGGATTTTTGCACCATCTTTTGGTTTAGAAGAGATCTAGAAGGAGATTTGGCTAAACTTGCATCAAGATTAAGGTATGTATGAGGTTGTATCATGAGATTCATGCATGTTTTAGTTGCTAACTTGATGTTCATGTTAGCCATGGTTCAAATCCTTGTTATGCCATGGAAATGGTATTTGGCCAAGGTTGTTATTGTGTTAAAGCCATTGCATGCTAAATGTGAAGCTTGCTAATGATGCATGCAATGATGGATTGTCTACTCTTGAAATTTCCTTGTAGCAATCTTGAGTAAGACATTGAGTTTTTTTTTGTTTAACCATGACCGAAGTTGAAAGGGCATGATTGTGATGTATTCGCCATGATGCATTCATGAGCATGGTTTATGCTTCTTGCATGTTAGTTAAAATTTGTGTTTTGGATGGTTATGGACACCTTGAAATTCGGCCTTGCACCTATATGTGTATATAGGTTTGCACATGATATTTTGATTAAGAAGAAAGTGATAAATATGTTTGTTTAAAGAAGAAATTTGTTGAAGAAGGTTGTGAGATTTGCATGTACATTCGGCCTAGTACATGTATAGTGTGAAAAACCTTGAAATTATTTTTGATTTTGTGTATTTATGACCATGTATAATCGGCCACATGAGTAATTTGAGCACTTGATGTTATGTTAAAATTCTTGAGCTTAAATATATGGATGTATGTATATGTGGCCATATAATGGCGTTTTGGTTCGAAGGTTGAATGATAAATTATAATAAAGTGAGATAATATTAGATGCCGAATGTGATTGACTAGTAAACATTATTGATAGAAATATTGAATACTTCTACTTGTATTTGTTAAGCTCAAGAGCAAAGGGGAGCTAAATCCGATAAAGGGAAGGAAAAAGTGATCAAATAGCCGTTGAAGCCGTTCGACAACATCCGAGGTAAGTCCTCAAGAAATGATCCTACTCGAATTATGTGAAATGAAATATAGATGTGTAATGAGTATTGATATATGTGTGTATGAGTATTTGAATGATACCCGGGCTAAGTCCCGAAGGCGATTATGCTAGTGATATGTTTGTGTTTGAGCCTAAGTAACGAAACGGTCATAGGAACAGTATACTAAGAGATATTAAAGTTCTCGTGAGACAGGGCCAGAACGGTTTCTGGGTCCCCTGTCACGACTTTGAAAATTTACCATAAATTATCCAGAAAGAATTAGAAGTTATACCTTGTATGTTCAGATTCCATTTTGAGTCTAGTTTCATTAGGAACAAACGGCACCAGTATTAAAGCCCTGTACAGAGAGATATTCAAGTTGTAACGCGTGAAGGTCAGAGCAGTCGACCCCTGTAACATGCTTGACTTTAACTAATAAACTGTACCAATTGGCCTGACCAAAAATTCTAGAAATAAATCCAGGGATGGATACATGAGTCTAAATTCAGGAAAATTTACGGAATCAGTTGTCGAGTTGTGAAACTCGAGATATGCTTTTAAGGCGACGATGGACGCAGATTTCCAACTTATGCGGAAATGTCAAATTGGTCGGTGCAATATGTGGATTTGGCTCGTTAACCCTCGCGTCGACACCGCGACGGTCTCGGGTTCGGTGTTACAATTTTATTGGTATCGAGCTACGGTTTAGTCGATTCTAGGACTACCGTGATATGTTTGGGGACTAGCTATACATGCCATATAGTGATAATTGATAGTGTGGTGATTTCGACAATCAAATTGTGTTTGTTTATAGCAATGGATCCCGATCCCAACCGAGCAATAGTCGATGATGTGGAGAGTGTGCCGCTTGCTCGCGCAAGGACAATGCCCGCGACTCTCAACCTATGGCCAACAATCCGAATGATGAGGCTAGGCAAGCCTTTTATAGCGTGATGAATGATTGGTTCAACCAATACATTCGAACTAACATGGTCTGTTCCACAACCTCCATTTCCGACTAATGCAACCCCGCACCTACAATACCTCCAATGAATCGACCAAATAAGGTCAAGTAAGCCCCAATCGATAGAATTCTAAACATGGGGCCACCGAATTCAAGGCTACGGATAGCGATTTATGCCGAGCAAGCTGAATTTTGGTTGGACAACACTATCCGGTGCTCGATGAGCTATCTTGTACACCGATGAGTGCTTAAAGTGTACCATATCCTTGCTACGTGATTCGCCTACTATTGGTGGAGTACTCGACTTCATGGTGCCTAGGGAGCAAGTGACTTGGGAATTCTTTCAAACCGAGTTCGAAAAAAGTATATCATCGAGATTCATCGACCAAAAGCGAAGGGAATTTCTTGATCTTAAACAAGGCTCTATGTCGCCATCATCACGAACGAAAATTTGTGAGGCTTAGTCAGACGCGAGAATGCATTTCGTCCGAAGCTATTATGTAAACGCTTCGAGGATGGGCTGAATGATGATATAAGGATGTTCGTTGGCATTCTCGAAATACGAGAGTTCGTAGTACTTGTTGAGCGAGCTTGTAAAGTCAAGAGCTTAGAAAGGAGAAACAAAAGTTGATGTGGGAACTAAAGAATTCGAAGAGGTCCTCGGAAAGTCTCTTCAACAGCATCGAAGAGATTTCGAGATGATGTGAGCCGGTCTAGAGGCGCTTGGGCTTTTCTAGACGAGATCGCGATCGACCCTTGTGACCACACGAGTCACTTGATCGCCAGCAGTGGAAATGATCGTCGAGAAAGCGAAGTGTCTGCGTTGTGGCAAATGGCATTCGGGAGTCAGAGGTTCCGTGATCGCCTCGCTATAAGTGTGGATCGGTGACCACTTTATCAAGGATCGCCCGAGGTTGCTTGAACAAAATGTAAGTCAAAGTGGAAACCCGGTGCTACCATCGCCGAGGTAGGCCATCCGAAATGCGGGCAATGCTAGTGGCGGTCGAGAGGGTCGAGAGATGATGCAACAAGACCCGAGGCTCGTGCTCTGCTAGGACTTATGCCATCGCGCGCACGCCGAGGATGCCGCCTCACCGGATGTTATTACCGGTACTTTCACTCTTTTCGATACTAATGTGATTGCTTTGATTGACCCCGGTTCTACTCATTCTTATATATGTGAAACCTTAGCATCCAAAGAAGAATTTGCCTATTGAGTCTCTCGAGTTTGTAATTCGGTGTCAAACCCTTGGGTCATTACGTGCTTGTCAACAAAGTGTGCAAGAAAAGTCCCTAGTATTCTGAGGTTCTTGTTTTCTAGCGGACTTGATGCTTTTGCCATTCGATGAATTCGACGTTATCCTGGTTTGGATTGGTTGACCATGCACGATGCGGTTGTAAATTGCAAAAGCAAGACTATCGATTTGAGGTGCGCGAATAACGAGATAATTCGGGTTGAGTCTACGGACTTAAAGGGTTGCCACCGTAATATCGCAATGTTGGCCCGGAAATATGTAAGAAAAGGGCGCGGCGTACCTTGCGTATGTGCTCGATGACAAGGAGTCGAAAAGAAACCCGAATCGATGCGATGGTTTGTGAATACCGGATGTTTTCCACGAAGAATTGCCGGTTTACCACTGTTCGGAAATAGAGTTTGGCATCGAATTGGTACCGTACCACTCCAATTTCGATAGCCCGTATCGTATGGCACCAACGGAATTAAAGGAGTTGAAAGCTCAGTTGCAAGAATTGGCGGATAGAGGATTTGCTCGCCCGAGTTTCTCGCCTTGGGGTGCGCCAGTTGTTGTTTGTGAAAAGAAGGATGGAACCATGAGGCTGTGCATCGACTATCGTCGACTTAATAAAGCGATGATAAAGAACAAATATCCGTTACCGCGTATCGACGATTTGTTCGATCAACTGAAGGGAGCCTCAGTGTTCTCGAAAATAGATTTGAGATCGGGCTATTATCAATTGCGAATTCGAGATTCGGACGTGCCCAAGACTGCCTTCAGAACGAGATATGGTCACTACGAGTTCCTAGTGATGCCGTTTGGGCTTACTAATGTCCCTACGGTATTTATGGATTTGATGAATCGGATCTTCAGACCATATTTGGATCGGTTCGTAGTCGTGTTCATTGATGACATCTTGGTCTATTCTAGAAATGAGACCGAACATGCTGAACACCTGAGGTTAATGCTGCAAATTTTACGGGATAAGCAGTTATATGCTAAGTTCAGCAAGTGTGAGTTCTGGTTAAGGGAGGTTAGCTTCTTGGGGCATGTGATATCTCAGACGGTATTCGAGTCGACCCGAACAAAATTTCAGCCATACTTAACTGGAAGCCTCTGAGAAATATTACCGAGGTTCGGAGCTTTTTGGGGCTGGACGGTTATTACCGACGATTTGTAAAAGGTTTCTCAACGATAGCCACGCCAATGACGAAGCTACTCCAAAAGGACGTAAGGTTCGAATGGTCGGAGAAATGTCGAAAAGTTTCGATCAATCGAAAACTTATTTGATCAAGCCCCAATTCTAGTGCAACCCGAATTGGGCAAAGAGTTTGTCATTTATAGTGACGCATCCCTACTTGGGTTAGGTTGTGTATTGATGCAAGAAGGTCGAGTTGTGGCCTGTCGTCGAGGCAATTAAAGACACATGAGAAAAATTATCCGACCCATGATCTCGAATTGGTCGCCATCGATTAGCCTTAAAGATATGGCGACATTACTTATTTGGTGAGAAGTGCCATGTGTATTCGGATAACAAAAGTCTCAAATATTTGATGACCCAAAGAGACTTAAATCTGCGACAAAGACGTTGGCTCGAGTTGTTAAAGGATTATGAGTGGTCATTGACTATCACCCGGAAAGGCGAATGTGGTTGCGGATGCCTTGAGTCGTAAATCATTATTCGCTTCGAGCGATGAATGTGCACTTGTCCGCTCGATCCGACAACGTGTTAGTAGCTGAATTGAAAGCCAAACCATTATTGATGCATCAAATTTGTGAAGCTCAGAAGGTCGACGATGAGTTGGTTGCAAAACGGGCCGAGTGTGTTCCGAACAAGGAATCGGAGTTTCAGATCGATGATGACGATTGTTTGAGGTTCAGGAGTCGTCTGTGTGTTCCAATGAATTCGGAACTTATTTCGATAATACTGAACGAAGCCCATTGTAGCCGAATGGCGATCCACCCGGGGAGTACGAAAATGTACAACGATTTGAAATGTCGGTTTTGGTGGCATGGTATGAAACGAGACATCTCCGACTTTGTTTCGAGGTGTTTAATATGTCAACAAGTGAAAGCGGAACATCAAGTGCCTTCAGGATTACTTCAGCCGATCACGATACCCGAGTGGAAATGGGATCGAGTCACAATGGACTTCGTATCCGGACTACCATTGTCAGTGAATAAGAAGGATGCGATTTGGGTCGTTGTAGATAGATTGACTAAGTCGGCTCACTTTGTCCCCGTATGTATGGACTTTTCACTGGACAAACTAGCTGAATCAGACGTTTCTCGATTGTGAGATTACACGGGTGCCTATTTCCATCGTGTTTGATAGAGATCCGAGATTTACCTCGCGATTTTGGAAGAAGTTGCAAGAAGCTTTGGGTACCAAGCTACATTTCAAGACCGCCTTTCACCCCCAACCGATGGTCAATCCGAGCGGATAATTCGAGATACTTGAGGATATGTTAAGATGTTGCATCCTCGAGTTCAGTGGTTCATGGGAATGATATTTGCCTTTGATTGAATTCGCTTACAACAATAGTTTTCAATCAAGTATTAAGATGGCACCTTACGAGGCTTTGTACGGTCGTAAATGTCGTACACCATTGTTTTGGACTGAGCTCAGTGAAAGCAAAATTTTCGGGGTGGATTTGATTAGAGATGTTGAACAGAAAGTGAAGGTAATCCGTGAAAGTCTGAAGATAGCCTCCGATCGTCAGAAGTCGTACGCGGATCTGAAGCGTAAAGACATCGAGCATCAGGTGGGAGATAAAGTGTTTCTCAAGGTTTCACCTTGGAAAAAGACACTCAGATTCGGCCGTAAGGGTAAGTTGAGCCCGAGGTTCATTGGGCCATATGAGATATCCGAGCGAGTCGGTCCAGTGGCATATCGTCTGATTTTGCCCCCTGAACTCGAAAAGATTCACGATGTCTTTCATGTTTCGATGCTTCGACGCTATAGATCTGATCCATCGCACGTGATTAGTCCATCAGAGGTTGAAATTCAAGCCAATATGAGTTATGAGGAAGAACCGATTCGTATCCTAGCACGTGAAGTGAAAGAGTTGCGAAACAAGCGGGTTTCGCTAGTGAAAGTGTTATGGCTCAAACACGGGATAGAAGAAGCTACTTGGGAAACTGAGAACTCTATGAAAGAGTGATACCCAACCCTATTTATCGGTAAGATTTTCGGGGACGGATACTTGTTCTTTATTGTAACTTTATTAAGGTGACGATAGCAAATACACATTCTCATCGATCTGTCTTTTTTCTTTACAAATAATACCGACGCACCTTTGGGCGAAAAAGTAGGTCGTGCATGTGACAGCCCAAAATTGACCCTAGTCGGAATGTGGTTTCGGGACCACAAAACCGAGGCATAAAAATAATTTAAAATTTATTTTGATGCCTATAATATGTGTGTATTCATGTGTGACATTTTTGATGTTTCGATTTAGAGTTATAAAGGTAAATTTCACTAGAAAGGACATAGTAGTAAACTTTGAAAGTATGATGGGAAGATGTGTGATGACTAGTTGATCATGCATGCAAAAATAAAGGATTTGCATGTCAAATTTCCCCAAAAGAAGCTTAGTGGCCGGCCATGACATGGTTTATGGGCATAGAAAACATGTTGAAACATGTTTTGTTAATGCATGATGTGTTAAATGATAAAAAACTAATGATGTTGGATGAGAAACAAAAAATCAAAAAAAATTGCTCATCCTTTTCCCCCTTGTGCCGTGAGTGAAAGAAAAGAAAAGAAAAATTTGTTCATCCTTGTTCTTTCCTTTTGGCCGAAATTACTAAGGAAGAAGGTAGGATTTTGCACCATCTTTTGGTTTAGAAGAGATCTAGAAGGAGATTTGGCTAAACTTGCATCAAGATTAAGGTATGTATGAGGTTGTATCATGAGATTCATGCATGTTTTAGTTGCTAACTTGATGTTCATGTTAGCCATGGTTCAAATCCTTGTTATGCCATGGAAATGGTATTTGGCCAAGGTTGTTATTGTGTTAAAGCCATTGCATGCTAAATGTGAAGCTTGCTAATGATGCATGCAATGATGGATTGTCTACTCTTGAAATTTCCTTGTAGCAATCTTGAGTAAGACATTGAGTTTTTTTGTTTAACCATGACCGAAGTTGAAAGGGGCATGATTGTGATGTATTCGCCATGATGCATTCATGAGCATGGTTTATGCTTCTTGCATGTTAGTTAAAATTTGTGTTTTGGATGGTTATGGACACCTTGAAATTGACCTTGCACCTATATGTGTATATAGGTTTGCACATGATATTTTGATTAAGAAGAAAGTGATAAATATGTTTGTTTAAAGAAGAAATTTGTTGAAGAAGGTTGTGAGATTTGCATGTACATTCGGCCTAGTACATGTATAGTGTGAAAAACCTTGAAATTATTTTTGATTTTGTGTATTTATGACCATGTATAATCGGCCACATGAGTAATTTGAGCACTTGATGTTATGTTAAAATTCTTGAGCTTAAATATATGGATGTATGTATACGTGACCATATAATGGTGTTTTGGTTCAAAGGTTGAATGATAAATTATAATAAAGTGAGATGATATTAGATGCCGAATGTGATTGACTAGTAAACATTATTGATAGAAATATTGAATACTTCTACTTGTATTCGTTAAGCTCAAGAGCAAAGGGGAGCTAAATCCGATAAAGGGAAGGAAAAAGTGATCGAATAGCCGTTGAAGCCGTTCGACAACATCCGAGGTAAGTCCTCAAGAAATGATCCTACTCGAATTATGTGAAATGAAATATGGATGTGTAATGAGTATTGATATATGTGTGTATGAGTATTGGAATGATACCCGGGCTAAGTCCCGAAGGCGATTATGCTAGTGATATGTTTGTGTTTGAGCCTAAGTAACGAAACGGTCATAGGAACAGTATACTAAGAGATATTAAAGTTCTCGTGAGACAGGGCCAGAACGGTTTCTGGGTCCCCTGTCACGACTTTGAAAATTTACCATAAACTATCCAGAAAGAATTAGAAGTCATACCTTGTATTTGCAGATTCCATTTTGAGTCTAGTTTCATTAGGAACAAACGGCACCAGTATTAAAGCCCTGTACAGAGAGATATTCAAGTTGTAACGCATGAAGGTCAAAGCAGTCGACCCCTGTAACATGGTTGACTTTAACTAATAAACTGTACCAATTGGCCCGACCAAAAATTCTAGAAATAAATCCAGGGATGGATACATGAGTCTAAATTCAGGGAAAATTTACGGAATCAGTTTCCGAGTTGTGAAACTCAAGATATGCTTTTTAAGGCGATAGTGACGCAGATTTCCAGCTTGTCTGGAAATGTCAAATTGGTCGGTGCAATATGTGGATTTGGCTCGTTAACCCCTCGCGTCCGACACCGGCAACGGTCTCGGCTTCAGGGTGTTACAGTGCAAAACCTCTATCTTTCAACTCTTGCAACTGAGATTTCAACTCTTTCAAGTCTTTCGGAGCCATTCTGTATGGAGCTATCGATGTCAGTGAAGTGCTCGGTACTAACTCAATAGAAAATTCAACTTCTTTGATTGGTGGTAATCCAGGCAACTCTTCTGGAAACACATCCAAAAACTCACATACTATTGGCACTAATTCAATTTTCGATTTAGACACCTTTGTATCTAGTATATAAGCAAGATAAGCTTCATAACCTTTTCTCATATATTTTTGAGCTGACATAGAAAAAATCACAATAGGTATTCTACTCGACTCGTCAAATTCAATTCGAAGAATTTCATTATTCTGACATTTCAATTCAATAGTCTTTCATCTACAATTCACGATAGCATCACGCAACATCAACCAATCCATACCTAGAATTACATTGAACTAATTAAGTTTCAAAAGCATCAAATCAGCCAAAAAAAGTAACCCGAGTCATTAAAGGACAATTCTTACAAACTTTATCAACTAGCACATACTTGCCTAAGGGGTTCGATACTTTAATCACAAACTCAGTAGACTCAACAGGAAAATTCTTACTAAACACTAAATTCATACAGATATACGAATTAGTTGATCCAAGATCAATCAATGCAATCACATTAGTGTCATAAAGAGAAAATGTATCGGTTATAACATCAGGTGATGACGCTTCTTCGCGAGCACAAATAGCCTAAGCTTTAGCAGGTGCTCTAGCCTCAGATCTCATAGCAGAGTCTTTCGGCGTACCTCTACTATTGGTCACATTTCTAGCATTTCTCGGTGGCCTTCCTCTAGTGGCTGTGTTACTCTATCTTGCATTTTGATTGTTATCTTTCTCAGTTAACTCAAGACAATCCCGAATAAAATGATCTCGTGCACCACATTTGTAACAAACTCTATTATTATATTTTGCCCTACATTCCTCAAAATGTCGTCTTCACACTATTGACACTAGGGTTTATTTTTTCTCACACTGCCAACGCTCAATACTGAAGTAACATGAGCTTTAGGACTCATGTATTGATTTCCACGATCTTTATTCTGATATCCCACTAAAGCATTGATCAACTATACTAATCTCGTGATTTCTTTTATGAAGACTTATATGGCTTATTCATCGATCTTTTTCTCGAGTCTCTAGCCTTTGAATATGCTGTTCTTTTCGCTTTTCTAAGCTCCTCGGCTTTGCAAACTCTATCAACCAGAACAATAAATTCTTTCAATTCTAGGATTCAAACTAGAAGTTTAATATCCTCGTTCATCCCGTCAATGAACCGTTTACACATGATTTCTTCGGTAGAAACATACTCTCGAGCATACTTGCTCAACCGTATGAATTCTCTTTCATATTCAGTCACAGTTATACGACCCTGTTTCAGTTCTAAAAATTCTTTGTGCCTTTGATCTAGGAATCTCTGACTGATGTATTTCTTTTTGAACTCAGCTAGAAAGAAATCCCAAGTAACTCTTTCTCTTGGCACCACGGATGTCAAAGTATTTGACCATTAATAACCAGTGTCCTTAGAAGTGATACAGCATATTTTAAATATTCGGCTGGTGTACACGATAATTCATCAAGTACCCGAATAGTATTTTCAAGCCAAAATTCAACTCGCTCGGGATCATCATCAATGGTAGCTCTAAACCCTTTAGCCCCGTATTTTCAGATTTTATCTACTAGTGGCTTATTTAGTTGTTGAAGTTGCATAACTTGAGGAGCTACGGGAATTGGCTGAGGATTAGGTGGGGGTGGAGGTTATTGAGCATGTAACATCCTGAATTAGTGCCTATTCAAAATAGTGGTTTTGGGACCACAAATTTAACACAGTAAAATTTGTTTTTATTATATTTTTTATGGTCTACAATTTCACGGGATGATTTTGTGAAAATTTCGTTTGAAAATTTTAACGTTTGGGCACTCAATTTGGTCAAAAGGACTAAATTGTAAAAAGTGTAAAAGTTGAGTTCTACATGTTAGAGGTGTCTAATTGTTATGAAATTTTAAATTGGAGGCCCTTAAATTGTAATTAGACTATTGGATAATTTTTTGGACAAAAATGGACATGAAATCAGTGAAATAGAATATTTTTAAGTTAGGGGCATTTTGGTAATCTAAGAATTAAAATGAATTAAAAACAAACTAAAAGCCAATTTTTGTCCATCTTCTACCCCATGGCTGAAACATGCATGGAGAAGACATAGCTAGGGTTTTTCAAGCTTCCAAGCTCGATTGTAAGTCCGTTCTAGCCCTGTTTTTAATGATTTTTACGTTTTTGAAATCTTCGTAACAAGATCTACTTATTTCTACCCAAATTTTGAGCTAGGGTTTGTGTTTAAAAATTTACCCATGGATGAAATGCATGTGTTTTGATGTCTAATAGTAGAAAATGAATGCACGGTGTGTAATAAACGACTTTTACTAAGTGATTTTCGGTGAAATTGTCAAAAAGGATCGTTTTGCAAAAGTTACAAATTTTGTCATAAAAGGGTGATTTAGTGGAAATTAAGGGATGCTATAGTTATGAAAATGATTTGGATAGGCTCAAAATGCATGGAAATTAGATAAAAATCTTTTACGAGCCTTGGGGAAAAAGTGTAAATATGTGAAAGTTTAGGGGTTAAAATGTAAATTTTTAAAAATATGATTTTTGGACCTATATGAATAATGTGAATAATTACTAAGCTAATTGTGATATTATAGATCAAGGAAAATGAGATTCGGGCATAGATTGGAAATAAACGAGATTATGGACTAAATCGGAATATATAGCCGTGCTTGCATTCGAGGTAAGTTTGTATGTAAATAATATATAAATTCTTTTTATGTTATTATATTTTGTTATTATATGAGATGTGGCTGCCTATAGAATGATCATTTGATGTCAATTACGAATCGAAATAGACTATGAATGAATCTGTTGATAAGTGAGGAATTTCCCAGTTAAACCTTCGGAATAGAAAAGATAAGAATAATCCATTGTGAGAACACATTTGTAGTACTAAGTGTAGTCTACTACGTGTACCAGATAGCTAGGCCGCATGTGTAGTACTAAGTGCAGGCTACTATTCGTACCCTACAACTTCGATCACGTCTGTAGTACTAAATGTAGGTTACTACGTGTATTAGATGCTTAGGTCACGTGTGTAGTACTAAGCGCAGGCTACTACGTGTACCAGATTGTTGGTCGCATCTGTAGTACTAAGTGTAGGCTACTATGCTACTAGATAGCTTCGGTTACAAGGGTGGTAATATGTGCAGGCAACCATGTATCTATTATTATTCTGATGAGTTCAACGGGAAATCGACTAAGTGAAAATACATGTGAACATGACCATGCGGTGAATAAGTGCTGGTATATGTTTGTGGAAATATATAAACATTGTGCTCGATAGCTGAGTAAACTTTCGGTAAGATGGAATGGAGTAAGTGAAATTATGTAAGAGTGAAATTTGTAATAAAACAATTTTAGACAACATTAGTTGTGAAACTTTGGAAAATTACCAAAAAACATGGAAATCAAATTAGAGGTTGAATAAGATATGAAATTAAATCTTATTGAGTATATTTTCATATAAAGGAAATGGTGTAAGCAAAAGAATTTCATATTATGAGATATTTAGTTTTTTGTGAGACAGGGTCAAAATGATTTTAGAATCCCCTATTCTAAATTGTGAAAATCATTAAAAATTGTACAAAAATAATTATGGGTTATAATTTATATGATTAAAATTTTTAATGAGTCTATTTTCTAAAGAAACAAACGGGAACATTATCCAAATCTTGTACAAAGAGATAGTTAATTTTTAGCACAGAGGGGTTGGAACTATTAGACAGCAAAACAGGGGTGATTTAAAGAATAAACTGTACTTATTGGCTTGACCAAAAAATTTGAAAATTTTATGGTAATAAGATATGTGAGTCTAGTTTCTGGGAAAATTTGCAGATCTTAATTTGGTGTTCCATAGCTCTAGATATAAATAATTTAGTAATTATGACTCGAGAAAATAGCATGACCAGAAAATAAGTAAAAGTGAAATTATGATTATATTTCCATGGAATCATGTTGATAATTTGCTTATTATTTTCATTTGGACTTACTAAGTTTTAAGCTTACTCCATCCTTTGCATTTCTTTAGTGTTGATAGGTTAGCTCGGGGTTGAAGATCGTCGGAGGCAACCTCACACTATCAAGGTACCTCCTTTGGAGTATTGATGAATCTTAATGTCTTCAAGTGAGTGGCATGTATAGGGACTTAGTTTTAAGATAGATGTTGTTATGATTAGCCATATGTATTGGCTTATATTGATTCATTGTATGTACCCATGAGATGTTGCTTGTAATGCTTGTGGCTTGTAAGCCTAATTATCCATGATAAGTTGTAATGCTTGTGATGCGATGATGTGTTTATGCTTGAGGGATATGTATGGTTGGTATTATGACATATATGCGCGATGGGTGCTTCTTGACCGATCAAAATGGTCATGGCCATGTGGTAAATGTATAATATGGAAATAAGTTGATAATGTTTGAACATGAATACTTGATGTTGATTGAAGCTACTTGATAAATTGATGGTTATGGAAATTTGGTAAAAGTGGTCATCAAATGATAAGGTCAATGAATATAAAACTGTTGTGTCAAGATTTGATAGTATATGAGTACGTATAATAAGTGAATGATAGCATGTTAAAGTTAAGAATATACCTTAGTGAAGCATGTTAAATCATTAAAATGATGCAATGATGTATATCTTTGATGTGTGTAAAGATGTGAGGGATTAATGGTAACAAAAGGCCTGAAAAATAGCCTAAGTACTAGTCACACGAGCAGAGATCCGACCATGTGTCTCAACCATGTAGAGGACACGGCCTAGGAAATAGGCGTGTGCCCTGGTTGTGTGGTTAAATTTGTTTTGCTAACATCATAAACAGAGAGTTACACGGCCTGAGAACATGGGCATGTTGGAGACACATGGGCGTGTCCCTATGTCCACTCGAGTGTGTGACCCTGTTTCAGGAAAATTTTTCTATGTTTCCCCAAAACTTTCTAAAGTTCTTGATTTAGTCCCAGACTGCCTTTAATGCATGTTTAGAGCCTCGGTAGCTTGTGTAAGGGACATTATGCATGTGATTGAATGCTTTTAATTTAAATGAAATTTTATGGCCCGATTTTGCATGTTTGTGAATGTTTAAATTCGGTAACGCCTCGAACCCTGTCCCGGCGTCAGATATAGGTAAGGGTGTTATAGAACAGTCAGATTTGTCCGAACATATTGCGTGATCAACTTTTCCACTATCACCCCCAAAAAACCAAACTCTGCCTTACGTAAAGTTGCCAGAGTATGATTAACCATTCGTTCATCATATGGAAGAAGGCTTCTCTAGCCTCTCCTCCCTGGCTACTCGATACGGGTCTAGATTTAGATGGCACTGTCCCTTGAGCAGGAGTTGGAGCATTACTTTCAACATCATCAGCTATAGCTCAATTAGGATCCATTTGCTACACGAAAACACTGTATAAATTGTCAGGAGTCATCACACTATCATAGGTTATATATGTCATGTATAGCTAGACTCTCACACATGCTATGTTAGTCCTAAAATTGAGTAAACATAGCTCTGATACAAATAAATGTAACACCCCTCACCCATATTTAACGCTGAAATAGGGTTACAGAGCATTACCAAACTTATAACACATTCAAAACATACATTTCTCACACATTTAATCAATTTATACACAATTCATTTACAACCAATCATTTCATCTCTAATACGAGCCTATAAGGCCCTAAACATGCATTGGGAGTGGTTCGAGACTAAACCAATAACTTTGGAAACCTTTAGAACATTTAAGAAATTTTTTCAAAAATAGGGAACACATGCAGTCTGTCTCACAAGGCCAATAGACACACCTGTGTCACATACCATGTGAACATTCAAATTTGGAGCACATGGTCGTGTCCCAGCCTATGTCTAACCTTGTGAGAGTACTCTCGGACTTGGGTCACATACCAACACACACGTTCATGTGCCTTAAAAATGGCCGTACAAACCCGTGTGCCAGGCCATGTGCTAGGCCATGCCAAACCTGTAGGGTATACTAACTTATGCCATACGGCCAAGTCACATACTCGTGTGTGAGGCTGTGTGGAGCATACTGACTTGGTTTTAAAATCAACACCAGGGGACACACGACCGTGTAACATAATCGTGTGTCATACACGGCTGAGACACACACCCGTGTCTAAATAAAAGTGTATATATCTTAAAAGACTTTGATACGATTTAAAGTTGCTTTGAATGATAAAGTTTTTATCTTGTGAAAGTTGAATGGTCTACTACATGTTGGTAACGACTTGAATATACGAGATTATTGTTAACAGAAGCCTTTGACTAGGTTAATCTACATTGAGCAAGGACTTTTCAATTTTCAATGATGTGTTTTAAGACAAGAAGGGCAGTGTGATAGGTTAAAGTATCTGTTGTCATAGAAAGACTTAAGTTGAGATAATGTAGCTGACTTGAATTGCTAAAGGATGATAAGATAGTTATGGTATGATCTCTGAGAATGAGATTACTATAGATTTCATATCAGAATTATTCCTATCTTTGAAGAGAAAGGTGTCATATGACTTGTTGTTAAGTAATTGATGAATCCGCAAATCATGTAACAACCAGATTTAGGGCATAGTTTGAATAGTGGTTTTGTGACCACGGATCTGACATAGTGAAACTTGTTTTCATTACATTTTTATGGCATTTAGTTATTGAATGATTTCGTGCACATTTCGTTCGAAAATTTTGACGTTTGAACACTTAATTTAGTCTAAAGGACTAAATTGTAATAAGTGCAAAAGTTGAGTTCTACATGTTAAAGGTGTTCAATTGCTATGACATTTTAAATTATAGGTCCTCATATAATAATTAGACCATGTGTTGGTTAGTGGACAAAAATGAAATGAGGTAAAAGAATTTTAGTGATTTGGGAAAAGGGCATTTTGGTCATTCGGTTAATAAAAGAATAAAAAGGGATAATAAAGCCAAAATTTGCTCATCTTTCTTCAACCTTGGCCAAAACTTGGATGAACACTATAGCTAGGGTTTTGTCATCTTTCAAGCTTGATTGTAAGTACATCCTAGCCTCGTTTTTAATGCTCTTTATGTTTTTTAAGTCGTATTCACCCAATCTTTTTATTTTTACCATTGTTTTGAAGTAGGGATCATGTTTAAAATTTTACCATGTATGACATGCATATTTTTTGATGTTTTATGGTAGAAAATGAAATTTTGATGTGTAATAAAAAAATTTTAGTAAGTGATTTTTGGTGGAAATATAAAAAAAGGACCTATTTGTAAAAACTTATAAAATGTGTAGTAAAGATGTGATTTGATGAATAATGTGGGCTAATATGAGTATGTATATGGTTCAAGTAGGCTTGGGTAACGATGAAATTGAATACATTCCAATTTACGAGCCTAAGGACTAAAATGTAAAATGTTAAAGTTTAAGGGAAAAAAGTAATTTTTCAATAATGTAATTTTTGGATTGAATTGAGTAGTGTGAATAATAAGTGAGTTAAATTTGCTACTATAGATCAAGAGAAACGAGGTTCGAATCTAGATCGGGGGAAAAATAAAGTATTTGACGATTAGGTCCATTTCCTACTATTTTTTATATCGAGGTAAGTTCTTATGCAAATAATGCATTATTATTTATGCTTTAATTACGTTAATATTTTATGCAGTATGATTGTCCATTGAGCGTGTTCGAAAAAATTACAACAAACGTGAAATCCCAATTGAACCTTAGTAATAGATAGGATACAAATGTCATGACATTAGGGTTACCAAGGCTATGTGTAAAACCATATGTAGGATATGCCATCAAAATGAGACTTCATGTAAAGCCATATCTAGGATATGGCATCGATATGAGATTTTGTGTAAGACCATAGTTGGGCTATTGCCATATGTAAGGCCATATCTAGGATCGACATTAGTGTAGTACTATGTGTGCAAGTTATCCGAGTATCCTTTAGTATTCCAAGTGGTTCAGTGGGAAATGCAACAAGAATTGTTAAAGTTGTGAGAGAATACGATTTTGTTGTGTAGGTGAGTGCATGGAAGGGTGACAAAATGGCTTGGTAAATAGCCTTGTTTTTGTCCACACGGGTGGACACACGGACATGTGTCTAGGTCGTGTGTTAAACATGGCTTGCCCAATGGCCGTGTGTTATGGCAGTGTGTGCCCTACACCTTAATTATTGCAAAACAGAATGCTCAGTATTGAGCACATGGGCAGGTGTCTCAGCTATGTGGATGACATGGTCTCAGGCACGGGCGTGCACCCTGGGCGTGTGAAGTCTGCACCTATTTTATGAAAAATTATAAAAATTAAATTGATTACACGGTCTCCGCATATGTGTGTGTGCCTTGGCCTTGTGACTCCAGTTTGTTCATGGGTGACAAATAGAGAGTTACACGGGACAAGGACATGGGCGTGTGTGACCACACGGGTGTATCCCAAGCCACACGGGCACGTGTCTCTTAAAACATGAAAAATTTTCTAAGTGTTGTGAAGTTTTCCAATGTTCTTGGTTTAGTCCCGAACCACTTCCAAAGCATGTTTTGGGCCTTGTAGGCTCATTTTAGAGATGATGTAAATGTAAATGAATAGTTTTAAAGTTCAATGGAAATTTACGTCTCGGTTTTGTATGTTTGCTTTTGTTTAAGTCCAATAATACCTAGTACCCTGTTCCAGTATCGAATACGGGTAAGGGGTATTACATTTAGTGATATCAGAGCTACAGTTTAGTCGATTCTCAGACTAACGTTGTGTGTGTAAGATTCTAGCTATACATGCCATAAATGAACTATGATAGTGTGATGACTCTTTACAATTTTAAATTATGTTTTCATATAGTAAATGGATCCCAATCGAGTTGAGGCTGACGATGTCGAAAGTAATACATCGACTCTCGCTCAAGGGGCAACGCCATCTGATAATAGACACCTCTCCACATGATGAATGAGTGGTATACGGAATTTGTTCGAACAAATCCGTATGCCCAACCTCCTCCACCCCTCCCTATTCCTCGACCGGTTCCTGTAACCCCTCAAGTAATGGAATTTGTAAGAATGAATAAGTCGTCGGTCGATAAGATTTGAAACCATGCAGTTGAAGATTTTAGAGCTAATGTCGATGATGATCCCGAGAGAGCTGAGTTTTGGCTCGAAAACTCTATAAGAGTATTTGATGAGATGTCCTACACACCGGATGAGTGTTTA
Source organism: Gossypium arboreum (assembly GCF_025698485.1). Classification (NCBI taxonomy): domain Eukaryota; kingdom Viridiplantae; phylum Streptophyta; class Magnoliopsida; order Malvales; family Malvaceae; genus Gossypium; species Gossypium arboreum. Next base: position 30,023,272 of record NC_069078.1, read on the forward strand.
AAGTGTGTCATCTCACTTCTAAGAGATTCTGCATATCACTGGTGGAGTACATTGGTATCGGTGGTACCAAGAGAGAGGGTTACATGAGAATTCTTTTAAGAGTTCCAAAAGAAATATATTAGTCAACAATTCATTGATCAGAAACGTAAGGAATTTCTTGAGATGAAACAGGGTCGTATGTCAGTGACCGAATATGAGCGAGAATTTATCAGGATTAGTAAATACGATCGAGTATGTTTCCACTAGGGCTATTATGTGCAAGAGGTTTGAGGATGGATTGAATGAGGATATTCGTGTGTTAGTTGGGATCTCAGAACTAAAAGAATTTGCGGTATTGGTTGAGCGAGCCTATAAGGCTGAGGAGTTGAATAAAGAAAAGAGAAAAACTAATCTTAAAACTAGAGATTTTAGGAAAAAACCTATGAGTAAGTCATTTCCATCTCAATCTAAAGAAATGTATTCCCGTTCAAATGTTTCAGTGGGATATTTACACAGAGATAGTGGGAAGCAACACTTGAGTTTTAAATCTCAAGCCACTTCAATGACAAGTGTGGGTAATGTGAGGCCTAACAGGCCTGAATGTCAGCATTGTGACAGGCGTCATCCTGGTGAATGTAGAATAAATGACCGGGCATGTTCAAGTGCAGCTCCCAAGAGCATTTTATTCGAGATTGTCCTAAAATGGCTGAGAAAGAAAAATTTTAGAGTGCAAGGCCGAGTAGTACTACTAATAGGGGTAGGCCAGAGAGGAATACTGGAAATGGAGCTAGTAGTAAGGGTGTGATAAAGGATACAATGGTGAGATCCAAAGCTCTAGCACCTGCTAGCGCCTATGCCATCCATGCTCGCGAAGAAGCAACATTTCCCGATGTTATCACTGGCACTTTTTCTCTCTATAATACTAATGTAGTTGCATTGATTGACCATGGATCGATGCATTCTTATGCTCGTATGAAATTAGTAGCTAGTAAGAGCTTACTAGTTGAGTTTACTGAGTTTGTGGTTAAAGTGTCCCTTGATGATTTGAGGTCACTGTTTTTCAGCTGCTTTGTTGTTGTTTCCATTTAATGAATTTGATGTTATTTTGGGTATGAATTGGTTGACACTGCATGATACTGTGGTGAACTGTAAAAGAAAGATTATTGAACTGAAATGTGAAAATGATGAAATTCTTCGGATTAATTTAGATGAGTCAGATGAATTACCTGTTATGATTTTTTCGATGTCTACCCAGAGATATGTAAGGAAAGGCTGTGAAGCTTATCTTGCTTATGTGATGAATAAGACAGTGACTGAGTTGAAAATTGAATCAGTGTCTATAGTTTGTGAATATCCAAATGTGTTCCCAGAAGAGTTGCTAGGGTTGTCGCCGGTTAGAGAAGATGAGTTTGGTATTGACTTAGTACCAGGGATCTCACTGAATTGAAAGAATTAGAAACCTAGTTGAAAGAATTAACAGATAACGATTTTGCGAGACCGAGTTATTCTCCTTGGGGTGCTCCAGTGTTATTTGTAAGGGAGAAAGACAAATCTATGAGACTTTGTATCGATTACCGACAGCTCAACAAGGAGACTATAAAGAACAAGTATCCTTTACCAATGATAGATGACTTGTTTGATCAGTTGAGATGAGCAACGGTATTTTTGAAGATTGATTTAAGATCTGGCTACTATCAGTTGAGAGTCAAAGAGTCGTATGTGCTGAAGACCACTTTCAGAACAAGGTATGGACACTATGAATTCCTTGTTATGCCTTTTGGATTAACAAATGCACCTAGTGTCTTTATGAACTTGATGAATAGAATTTTCCGATCGTATTTGGACAAGTTTGCGGTTGTGTTTATTGGTGACATTCTGATTTATTCTCAAGACAAGTCTGAGCATGTCAAGCACTTGAAGACTATATTACAGACCTTGATAGACAAGCAGTTGTTTGATAAATTCAGTAAAAGTGAGTTTTGACTTCAAGAAGTCGGATATTTGGGACATATAGTTTCAGGTGATGGTATTCAAGTTGATCCAAGTAAAATTTAGGCCATTGTCTATTGGAAACCGCTGAGAAATGCATCTGAAGTTAGAAGCTTTCTTGGCTTAGCTGGTTATTACCGATGATTTGTCGAAGGATTCTTGATGATTGCTACTCCTATGACCAAGTTGTTGCAAAAATATGTTAAATTTGAATGGTCTAAAAAAATGTCAGCAAAGTTTCAAGAAATTGAAAGCATTATTGACTGAGGCATTGGTTTTAGTACAACCTAAGCCAAGAAAGGAGTTTGTAATTTATAGCGACGTGTCATTAAATGGATTGGGATGTGTTTGCTTTGAAAGTTTAGAAACATCATTTGTATGGTGAGAGATGCCATACCTTTACTGATCATAAGAGTTTAAAATACTTGATGACTCAGCAAGATTTGAACTTGCAGCAATGGAGATGGCTTGAGTTACTGAAGGATTACAAGCTTGTAATTGATTATCACCCAGGTAAGGCAAATGTAGTCGCAGTTGCGTTAAGTTGGAAGATTTTGTTTACTTTGAGAGTGATTAATACATGGTTAACTCTGTCCGATAATGGTTCAATTCTAGCTGAGTTGAGAGCTAGACCGTTATTTCTTCAAAAATTTGTGAAGCTCAGAAATGTGATAGTGATTTGCAAGCCAAAAGAGTTCTTTGTGAATTGGGTAATGATTCAGATTTTTATATCTGATCTGATGATTGTTTGATGTTCCGAGGCAGAGTTTGTGTACAAAAAATGATGAACTTATTCAGAAAATTCTTCATGAAGCACATAATGGTTGTTTATTATTTCATCTGGGTAGTATGAAAATGTATAATGATTTGAAGAAATTGTATTGGTGGTCAGGTATGAAATGAGACATTTCAGAATTTGTTTCGAGATGTTTAATTTGTCAACAAGTGAAGGCTGAACACCAAGTGCCTTCAGGCTTACTTCAGCAAGTGATGGTACCTGAGTGGAAGTGGGATAGCATTACTATGGACTTCGTAACTGGGTTGGCTTTGACTCTGAAAGAGAAAGATGTTATCTGGGTTGTTGTTGATTGATTAATGAAATCATCTCATTTTATTCCAATACGTACTGATTACTCACTTGATAAGTTAGCCGAACTGTACATCTCAGAGATTGTGAGATTGCACGGAGTGCCTATGTGCATTATTTGGAATAGAGATCTGAGGTTTACTTCAAGATTTTGGAAGAAGTTACAAGAGGGTTTGGGTACAAAATTGAACTTTAGTACTGCTTTTCATCCACAAACCGACTGTCAGTCTGAAAGAATGATTCAGGTACTTGAAGATATGCTCTGTTGTTGTGTTCTAGAATTCGAGGGTAGTTGGGAAAAGTATCTACCATTAGTTGAGTTTGCTTATAATAACAGTTTTCAATCGAGTATAAAGATGGCATCTTATGAGGCATTGTATGGTCTCAAGTGCCGAACACCTTTGTATTGGACTGAGCTTAGTGAGAAACAGATTCATGAGGTTGACTTGGTTAGAGAAACTGAAAAAAATAAAGGCGATCTGAGATTGCTTGAAAGTCGCTTCAGATCAAGAAAAGTCGTATGCAGATTTGAAAAGAAAAGAGATTGAGTTTCAAGTGGGTGATAAAGTATTTTTGAAAGAATCTCTATGGAAGAAGATTCTGAGATTCAACCATAAAGGCAAGTTGAGTCCACGTTTCATTGGCCCGTATGAGGTTATCGAAAGAATAGGGCTAGTAGCATATCAGTTAGCTCTTCCGACAGATTTGGAAAGGATCCACAATGTGTTTCATGCGTCAATGTTACGGTGATATCGTTTTGATCCTTCACATGTGATTTCTCCGACAGAGATTGAGATTCGATCGGATATAACGTATGGTAAAGAATCGATCAAGATCTTAGCTTGGGAAGTTAAACAGTTGAGAAATAAGAGTATAGCCCTAGTGAAAGTGCTATGGCAATGATATGAGGTTGAAGAGGCTACGTGGGAACCTGAGGAGGCTATGAGAAAACAGTACCCAAACCTATTTTCTAGTAAGATTTTCAGGGACAAAAATCCTTAAAGAGGGGAGAATTGTAACAACCCAACTTAGGGCCTTGTCAGAACAGTGGTTTCGGGACCACAAATTTGACGTAGTAAAACTTGTTTTTATTACATTTTTATGGTCTACAATTTTACAGAATGATTTCATGCAAATTTCGTTCGAAAATTTTGACATTTGAGCTCTTAATTTAGTCTAAAGGACTAAATTGTAATAAGTGCAAAAGTTAAGTTCTACATGTTAAAGGTGTCCAATTGTTATGGGATTTTAAATTAGAGGACCTTACATGATAATTAGACCATTTGTTAAGTTAGTGGACAAAAATGGACATGAGGTAAGAGAATTTTAGTGATTTGGGAAAATGGCATTTTGGTCATTTGGTTAATAAAAGAATAAAAAAGGAAAATAAAGCCAAAATTTGCTCATCTTTCTTCAACCATGGCTGAAACATGGAAGAACACCATAGCTAGGGTTTTGTCATATTTCAAGCTTGATTATAAGTACATCCTAGCCCCGTTTTTAATACTCTTTATGTTTTTCAAGTTGTATTCACCCGATCTTTCTATTTCTACCATTGTTTTGAAGTAGGGATCATGTTTAAAATTCTACCCATGTGTGAGCTGCATATGTTTTGATGTTTTATGGTAGAAAATGAAAGTTTGATGTGTAATAAACAACTTTTACTAAGTGATTTTTGATGGAAACACATAAAAATACCTATTTGTAAAAAGTTATAAAATGAGTAGTAAAGATGTGATTTGATGAATAATATGGGCTAATATGAGTATATATATGGTTCGACTAGGCTTGGGTAACAAAGAAATTGAATACATTTCAATTTACGAGCCTAAGGACTAAAATGTAAATATGTTAATGTTTAGGGGCAAAAAAGTAAATTTTCCATAATGTAATTTTTGGACTAAATTGAATAATGTGATTAATAAGTGAGTTAAATTTGCTATTATAGGTCAGGAGAAACGAGGTTCGGACCTAGATATGGGAAAAAACAAAATATTTGACGATGAGGTCCATTTCCTACTATTTTTGTACCGATGTAAGTTCTTATGTAAATAATGCATTGTTATTTATGCTTTAATTACTTTAATATTGTATAAATTATAATCGACCATTGAGTGTGTTCGAGAAAGTTACGACAAACATGAAATCCCGATTGAACCTTAGGAATAGATAAGATACAAATATCATGACATTAGGGATACCGAGGCTATGTGTAAGACCATATCTGGGATATGGCATCAATATGAGACTTCGTGTAAGAACATATCTGGGATATGGGATTGATATGAGATTTTGTGTAAGACCATAGCTGGGCTATTGTCATCGATACTAGATCCCATGTAAGACCATATCTAGGATGTGGCATTGGTGTAGTACTATGTATTCGAGTTATCTGAGTATCCTTTAGTATTCCAAGTGGTTCAACGGGAAATGCAACGAGAATTGTCAAAGTTATGAGAGAATATGGTATGTTGTAAATTGGTACATGTATGTACATAAAACTCATGCTTAATGAGCTCGATATGTGATGAATCCCTCGGTAAGGTTGTGATTGAGTAAGTTTGATTATGAGATTTATAATGGCATTTATGTTAATTTACTTCATGTTAATTGTATGTTAAATGTAAATTTATAATGCTTATTATTTGCATGGGAATTTACTAAGCTATATAGCTTACTCCCTTTCTTTTCCCTTGTCTTATATTGTCACCAACCTAGCTCAGGGATCAGAGATTGTCGAAGATCTAGTCACACTATCAACTTATTATTTTGGGTACCAATGATTTTAACATTTTGAGTTATGGCAAGTATAGGGACTTGGTTATTTTGTTAGGTGTCATAATTGATTTGGCCTAATGTGTTGTCCTAAATTGGTTGATAATTCATTTTGTAGATGGCCATGTGAAATTGGCTAATATTGGTTTAAGTATTTATGCATATAAAAAGGTTTTCATGGATGTGGAAGTTTGCATGATTGAAGTTGATAAGTATGTGATGTTTGTATGTGGTAAATGGTAGCTTGTGAATGATGTGTGGATGTCTTGATTTTGGCTGAATTGGTTGTATATCTTTGCTTGGATTGGTGTTATGTTTTGTTGTGTAGGTGTGTGCATGGAAGGGTGACAAAATGGCTTGGTAAATAGCCTTGTTTTTGTCCACACGGGTGGACACACGGACATGTGTCTAGGTCGTGTGTCAAACACGGCTTGCCCAATGGGCGTGTGTTATGGCAGTGTGTCCCCTACACCTTAATTATTGCAAAATAGAATGCTTAGTATTGAGTACATGGAAGAGACATGGGCGTGTGTCTCAGTCGTGTGGATGACATGGCCTCAGGCATGGGCGTGTGCCCTGAGTGTGTGAAGTCTGCACTTATTTTATGAAAAATTCTAAAAATTAAATCAACCACATGGTCTCAGTACATAGGCGTGTGCCTTGGCTATGTGACTTCAAATTGTTCATGGGTGACAAACAGAGAGTTACACGGGTTACGGACGCAGGCGTGTGTAACCACACAGGCATGAGGCTCTTAAAACATGAAAAATTTTATAAGTGTTGTCAAATTTTCCAAAGTTCTTGGTTTAGTCTCGAACAACTTCCAAAGCATGTTTTGGGCCTCGTAGGCTCGTTTTAGGGACGATGTGAATGTAAATGAAAAGTTTTAAATTTGAATGGAAATTTATGTCTTGGTTTTGTATGTTTTCTTATGTTTAAGTCTAGTAATACCTCGTACCCTGTTTCAGTGTCAAATACGGGTAAGGTTCGTAGCACCTTGATAGTTCCAACATATGATTTTAATATCCAAAAACAAGGATTTATTACAACCCAAAAGCAGAGTACCTTTACTGTCCCAAAGCTAACCCGCCAGATGCTGGAGTAATCACTTTACTTATCGTAGCAGACTCTCCAATCGAACTCCCCTCTACAGGACCTACTCCCCCGCTTACAATCCCCGAAAACATCACTTACATATAAGCCACATAACCATACCCTGCACTAATATCCTTACTCCACTTCTTTCGATAGTGATTCAATCCATTCCACTGGACTGGTTTAGTAAGTTGTTTTTTTTCTAGTCTTTTGTGAACTCTATGCCCTTTCTTGGTAATATCTTTCATGGTTAGAATCTTATTTTTATGTGTTGAAATACCCTTCTCTATGCCTGATTCATGCATGCCATGTGCAACCTCAAAATCCACACTACTTTCCTCGACCCCGACAACATTATTATGTGTATTGGAGAGTGTCGTTGTTTTTGCAACAACTTCTGTAGCTTTATGACCAAACCCCACCATTTTCTTAATACTAGGCCCACCTATTGGTTTATTCAAGACTCCACTAGGACCAACTAACCCTTTCCCACACTCCTATTTAACTCCTGAACAACAACTACTTCTATCTTTTTATTCAAACTTTTATTTCTCGTCATTGTTACCTATTTTCTTTGAATTTAAAGTCTTCCTGCACCCATTTTTCCATATCCACTTCCATTAGCAGTAATTATTTTCCCCTTATTGTTGTCACTCGTATCCTCTAAATCCACCAGGATATCAAATCTAGTGGTTTTTGGTAACTCACTCACACCGGTACCAATCTTACCATTATTGTTTGTTGTTGTTTGTCTAGTCGGTCGCCATTATTGGCTCAGTTATTGTATCCAATGACCAAAACAATTTTCTCCCTTTGCAATCTTCTTGACAGTAGATGGAGATGGTCAAAATTTGCTTACAATAAACCGATCTGACTCAACCTTTTTCACCTCCAACTAACACTGTTCTTGAGTATAACCATAAAACCCACATTTGCAGCAGATCAAGGGAAGCCCCTCATGCTCAACACAATAAGGAATACCATTACTACTAATAAGTCTTGGAAGGGCTTCTTTAGGTCCAACACTAGTGCAAACCTAGCAAACTTCCCTCGTCTTCCTTGTAACAGCCTGTTTTCAGTGAAATCAGAACAGTGGTTTTGGGACCACAAATCCGAAGTTAGAAATTTTATTTTATTATTATTTTATCATCTACAGCATGATAGAAATTCTGTATAAAAATTTGGTTAAGAAATTTTGTCGTTTACATGTTCAATTTAATGAAAAAGATAAATCGCGTAATGCACAAAAGTTGAGTTCTAATAGCTAAAGGTATTAAATAGATATAGAACTTTAAAGTGGAGGTCCTCATATGGTAATTAGACCATAATAGTGATACTGGGTTATAATGGTTTGCCTTTTTGTGCAATTTTTAAAGTATTAAAAGGTTAAATATGTAAATTAGAAAATAAAAGGTTAATTAACATAAAACCCAATTATCATCATCTTCTATTATCAATTTGCAACCCAAATTCACAAGAGAAGAAGCCATTTTTGGAGACCTAGGTTTGGTAAGCCTATTTTTTTCAATTAGTTATGCATTTTTGTCCCCTTTTTTTATGATTTTTATGTTTCAGAGATCATTGTAGTTTAATCTAGCTAGCCCAGGGACTAATATGTGAAACTGTTAAATAGTTAGGGTTTTACCATTGATGAACATGTTTGAGTTTTGAAGTTTGATGGTAGAAATGGCTGGTTGTTGTTAGATAAACAACTTTTGTAAAGGAATTTTTAGTAAAATTGTCAAATAGGGACTGAATTGAAAAATAGGAAATATTACATGGTGAAATTGTGAAATAATTGAAGTGTAGTGCATGCTAAGACCTATTTGATATTCGGCCTTGGTGGGTTATGGTGAAATTGTGTAAATTTTCATTTTTATGAACTAGGGACAAAATTGCAAAGAAATTAAAAGTATAGGTGCAAAATGATAATTTTGCCAAAAATGTGTGTTGAACTAAATTGGATGTGAAATATATTGAATTGGATTAAATTTATCCGTATAGATCCAATCAGACCTTTTACGAAATTAGATCGAGGCAAAGAGAAAATCTCAGATTAATCACCTCCATATCTACGTATACACATCGAGGTAAGTTCGTGTAATTAAACTGTGTAATTATATGCTTTAATTGAATTATATGTATGTGATTTTCATTAGTTTCATATATGCATACCGATAGCATATTCTACGACGTATGATAATTACCGAGTCCCGTTAAAACCTTAGGAATTTATCGGATACAAATGACATGTCATTCGGGTTATGGATTCTCAGCTCAAGAGAGCTTACCGATATTTAACTTGCATGAGCTTACCTATATTCAGCTAGTATGAGCATACTGTTTACAGCTCATAAGAGCATACCAATTCAGAGCTCGCATGAACATACATGTACAGGAATTGATAGATTACAGTTCAGTACACCTTGTATGTGCTACCTGAGTATCCAATAATATTCTAAATAGTTCAACGAGCACAGTTCTATTACGAGATTATACGAGTTTGATACGAACTACTGCAGGTATTTACATGAAATACATGGAAATGATGTTACATGATACATTGATATATAAAATGGGTGATACATATATTGGCAACTTGAATAATTATTGAGTTCATCCATGTGTATTGGCTATTATATGTGTTTCACATGATTGACATCTTAGTGAATATGTGCTTAGGCATTTGGCCGAATTGAGTTGGGATATGCTATGTTTACTTAACTAAATTGTGATTAAATGGTAAGTTAAATTCTATGTTATAAGAACTTACTAAGCTCAAATGCTTACTCAGTGTTATTTTTCGTGTTTTATAGTGATTTGGAAGCTAGTTCGGGTTGGAAACTTGTTAGAGCTATATCACACAATCCATCGGCTCTTTTGGAACTTTTAGTTGGTTACATTTGGTTATAATGGCATGTATAGGTTATTTTGGCTAATGATAGCCATTATGTTTTGTTATGTTTATGGCCATTTGTGTAACAGTCCGGTTTAGACCCTAGTCGGAGCAGTAGTTTCGGGACCGCATATCCATGTCAGAAAAATATTTAAATATTATTTTTAATGTTTATGATATGTGAATGAGTATGTGTGAGAGTCCCGTATTGAAATTTGAATATTTGTGTGCTTAATTTTGAAAAAAGACCTAATCGTGTAAAATGTAAAAGTTGCATGCTATTTGTTAAAAGTGCTTATTTGATTTGGCTTTATGATTGTGAGGTCCTTATGAGGTTATTTGACCATTGAATAAATTAAATGACTTAAATGGGTACTATGTTATAATTCATTTATGGTTTAATAAAAAGGGCAAAATTGGTATTTAGCCTATTAAGTTAATTATATGAAAACAAAATAGAAAACAAAACCATTTTTATGTGTTCATCCACCGAAAATATAAAGAAAATAAAAGAGAAAAACCTTCCTACGGTTCGGCCATTGAATTCTTGATTAAGGTATGGATTTTGTTCGGTTTTTGATAATTTCTACGTTTTTGTAATCGCTGCTTCGTATACTATCAAACCCATGCCTCAATTTCTGATTTTGATCATGATTTTGAAATGTGTCATTGAAGAAATTAAGAGTTTTGTGAAGTTAGTTGTTGATAAATGAAAGTTTGATGTTGGGTTTACATGTTTTGTCTTTGGATTTTTTATGAAATTGAGTAATTTGGGCTAAATTGTAAAAATGTTATTTTGAGGGACTAAAATGTGAAATAAAAGAAATGTATGGACTTGTATGAGAGCTATGAAAATTCGGCTAAGCTTGTGTACAAACAAATTATGAGTATTTTGTGATTTTGTGAATTAGGGACTAAAGTGTCAAAATATAAAAATGTGAGGGCTAGTTCGCAAAATGCCCTAATTGTGTGTATATGGATTGTTTTGAATGAATGTGTGATTGAATAAGTTAAATTTGAATTGATCTAGATTGAGAACTAAAGAATACAGAATTACATCGGGGAAAGTCAAAAATTATCGTGTAACCGATTTCATTCATCCGAATTTGTATGAGGTAAGTCGATATACAAATAAGCTTGTTTATGTAACACCCCGAACCCGAGACCATCGCCGGTGTCGGACACGAGGGGTTAACAAGCCAAATCCACATGTTTCGCCCATCAATTTGACATTTCCAGTCAGGCTGGAAAACTACGTCACTGTCGCCTTAAAAATCATATCTCGAGTTTCAAAACTCAGAAACTGTTTTCCTAAATTTTCCCTGAATTTAGACTCATATATCCATCCATGGATTTATTTCTAGAATTTTTGGTCGGGCCAATTTGTACAGTTTATTAGTTAAAGTCACCCATGTTACAGAGATCGACTGCTCTGACCTTTGCGTGTTACAACTTGAATATCTCTCTGTACAGGATCTTAATACTGGTGCCGTTTGTTTCTAATGAAACTAGACTCAAAATGGAATCTGTACATATAAGGCATGACTCCTGATTCTTTCTGGATAATTTATAGTAAATTTTTAAAGTTGCAACAGGGGACCCAGAAACCGTTCTGGCCCTGTCTCACAATAGCATTAATATCTCTTAACATGTAACTCCTATGACCGTTTCGTTTCTTCCATATGAAAGTAGACTCATCAAGGTTCATTTACATAACTTATTCACTATTTAATACCATTCCTAAAAATTTTGGTGATTTTTCAAAACCACTACACTGCTGCTGCCAGCATCTGTTTTCAAGGTAGGTCTTATCTATTTGTAGTCTCCATGATCCAACTAGTCTTGCCATACATAGGTTCACCTATGACCATTTTAGCCATTCAATGGCTGATCATGTGACCAACACTCCCATTTCCAATCCATAATTACATCATGAAACCATATATATATATACAAATCACAAATGGTCTAAGTTCAGTACTTGACTTCTACGAGCCATTTTCTCATGGCCGTATACATATACATCACAACACAATTGAACCGACAAGGGTAGTCCTATACATGCCATTTCAAAGTTCAACCAAAATTATACCAAAATGGAGGCTTTGATAGTGTAGATGACTTGACTTTAATGATCCCGAATCCGATTGCTATCGAGCAAAATCTATAAAATAGAGAGCCAAAGCAACGGGTAAGCATTTTTATGCTTAGTAAGTCTCAAGGAATAAAATCAGCTTTAATTAAAGCAATACATTCACATAGCCAAGTGCATCATTTCATTAATACACATTCACATAATCATTCTTACTTCACACTTCATCATTATATTCTTTCACAAGGTATCAACCACTTCAATAGTTGATATTCGTTAGTCGATTGAGCGAATGTTGCTCAAACATGTCGACTTTTCCAATGCAGATATAAACATACCTTATTCTTTGGGCTTTTCGAGCGTACTAATTGAATTTATTACAGCAACCAACACTCACCTCCAGCCCAAGCTTCTTCAGAATACAACCGGATATAACCACGTGCACGAATGCCTTCGGGTCTTAGCCCGGATAGAACGACTTGCACGAATGCCTTGGTCTTAGCCGGATGTAGCCGCTAGCACAATTGCCTTCGGTCTTAACCGGATATAATTTCCGCATAAATGTCTTCGGACTTAGCCCGGATATCATTCAATTGCTCATGCACACATACATCAATAATCATTAGACATTCATGTTTCATTTTCGTTACTAAGGCTCAAACACAAAGGTAATCACTAGCATAATCGCCTTGGGACTTAGCCCGTATCATTCAAATACTCTTACACACATAAATCGATAATCATTACACATCCATATTTCATTTCACATAATTCAAGTAGGGTCACTTCTTGAGGACTTACCTCGGATGTTGTCGAACGGCTTTTACGGCTATTCGATCACTTTTTCCTTCCCTTGTCCAATTGTGGCCCTCTAAGCTCTTGAGCTAATTCAAAAAATTTAATTTATTAAAACCTCATTATGCTAGCTTATGGCCAATATGACAAGGAGTTTAAATGGTCATATGGCCACCCTTTAGCTTGAATACACAATGGTCATGCACATTTTATACTACATCAAGCAATTCAATACAATTCATTCAAGCATCAAGGAAAAGCTAAGGCCATCAATAGGCTACCTAAGGCCGAATATACATGTCCAATTTGAGGCCAATTATCCACTTAATACAACACAAAAAAAAACAGCATGCATTTTACTAGTTAATGTTTTACATATTGTGGCTCAATACTTATAATATAGCATCAAGCACTCATATGGCCGATTATACTTGCAATTTCACAAACATTCTTCAACATTTTCTTCTTTAAACAAACATATTCATCACTTACTTCATAACCAAAACATCATGTGCAAACATATATATACATATATGTGCATGGCCGAATTTCAAGGTGCCCATAGCCATCCAAAACACAAATTTTAACTATCATGCAAGAAGCATGAACCATGCTCATGAATGCATCATGGCCGAATACATCACAATCATGCCCCTTTCAACTTCAATCATGGTTAAACAAAAAAGAAAACTCAAAGTCTTACTCAAGATGGCCATAAAGAAATTTCAAGAGTAGACAATCCATCTTTGCATGCATCATCATCAAGCTTCACACTTAGCATGCAATGGCTTTATCACCATATTCACTTGGGCCGAATTTCATTCCCATGACATAACAAAGATTTGAACCATGGGCTAACAAGAACATCAATCTAGCAACCAAAAACATGCATGAATCTCATGGCACAACCTCAAACATACCTTACTCTTGATGCAAGTATAGCCAACCTCTTCCTAATCCTCTTCCAAACCAAGTATGAAGCAAAACTCCTTCCTTATCCTTAGTATTTTCGGCCAAAAGGAGAGTGAAAATAGATGAACAAAAATTTTTTTTCTTTGTTTTTGTTTCTCTCATGTACGGCACAAGGGGGGGCGGAAAGCATCCACACTCATTTCTTTTTTCATTTCTTTACCCATGCTCTTATTTTATTATTTCTAACATGTTTAAGACATGTTTTCTTTTGCCCATCTTCATCACCATGGCCGGCCACTTCCCTCTCTTTGGGTAAATTGACATGCAAAACCATTCTTTTGCATGCATATACTATTAGACCATTGAAGATTGGCCTATCACCTTTCAACAATGTTTCATATAAGTCCATCTTAATAAATTCACATAGAAATGATCAAATTAATGCATGCAACTTTCACACATGCATTTGCTAACATCATAAACATAGAATATAACTTTTAATTACTTATAAGACTCGGTTTAATGGTCCCGACACCACTTCCCGACTAGGGTCAAATTAGGGATGTCACAACTCTCCCCCACTTAAGAAATTTTCGTCCCAAAATCTTACCGTAAATAGGTTTGGATATCGCTCTTTCATAGAGTTCTCGGTCTCCCAAGTAGCTTCTTCTATCCCGTGCTTGAGCCATAACACTTTCACTAGCGGAACCCGCTTGTTTCGCAACTCTTTCACTTCCCATGATAGGATACGAATCGGTTCTTCCTCATAACTCATATTAGCTTGAATTTCAATTTCTGATGGACTAATCACATGCGATGGATCGGATCTATAGCGTCAAGCATCGAAACATGAAAGACATCGTGAACCTTTTCGAGTTCAGGGGCAAAATCAAACGATATGCCACCGGACCGACTCGCTTCGGATATCTCATATGGCCCAATGAACCTCGGGCTCAACTTGCCCTTACGGTAGAATCGAGTATCTTTTTCCAAGGCGATACCTTGAGAAACACTTTATCACCCACCGATACTCGATATCCTTACGCTTCAGATCCGCGTCGACTTCTCGACAATCGGAGGCTATCTTCGACTTTCACGGATTACTTTCACTTTCTGCTCAGCATCTCTAATCAAATCCACCGAAAATCTTGCTTTCACCGAGCTCGGTCCAAAACAATGGTGTACGGCATTTACGACCGTACAAAGCCTCGTAGGGTGCCATCTTAATACTTGATTGAAAGTTGTTGTTGTAAGCGAATTCAATCAACGGCAAATACCGCTCCCATGAACCACTAAACTCGAGGACGCAACATCTCAACATATCCTCAAGTATCTGAATTATCCGCCGGATTGACCATCGGTTTGGGGTGAAAGGCGGTGCTGAAATGCAACTTGGTACCCAAAGCTTCATGCAACTTTTTCCAAAATCGCGAGGTAAATCTCGGATCTCTATCCGACACGATGGAAATAGGCACCCGTGTAATCTCACAACGAGAACGTACAATTCGGCTAATTTGTCCATTGAAAAATCCGTGCGTCACGGGACAAAGTGAGCCGACTTAGTCAATCTATCTACCACGACCCAAACCGCATCCTTCTTACTCATCACGACAATGGCGGTCCGGATACAAAGTCCATTGTGACTCGATCCCATTTCCACTCGGGTATCGTGATTGGTCAAGTAATCATGAAGGCACTTGATGTTCCGCTTTCACTTGTTGACATACTAAACATCTCAAACAAAGTCGGAGATGTCTCGTTTCATACCATGCCACCAAAACCGACGTTTCAAATCGTTGTACATCTTCGTACTCCGGGTGGATTGCCATTCGCTACAATGGGCTTCATTCGAATTATCGAAATGAGTTCAATTCTTTGGAACACACAGACGACTTTTGAACCTCAAACAATCGTCATCATCGATTTGAAACTCCGAGTCCTTGTTCGAACACACTCAAATTTCATTTTGCAGCCAACTCGTCGTCGACTTTCTCGAGCTTCTCGAATTTGATGTATCAATAATGGTTTGGCTTTCAATTCAGCTACTAACACACCGTCGGATCGAATGCAGACAAGTGCACATTCATCGCTCAGAAGCGAATAATGATTTACGACTCAAGGCATCCACAACCACATTCGCCTTTCCGGGTGATAGTCAATGACCAGCTCATAATCCTTTAACACCGAGCCAACGTCTTTGTCGCAGATTTAAGTCTCTTTGGGTCATCAAATATTTGAGACTTTTGTGATCCGAGTACACATGGCACCTCTCACCAAATAAGTAATGTCGCCAAATCTTTAAGGCGAATACGATGGCGGGCAATTCGAGATCATGGGTCGGATAATTTTTCTCATGTGGCTTTAATTGCCTCGACGCATAAGCCACAACTCGACCTTCTTGCATCAATACACAACCTAACCCAAGTAGGGAGGCGTCACTATAGATGACAAACTCTTTGCCGGATTCGGGTTGCACTAGAATTGGGGCTTCAGTCAAATAAGTTTTCAGTTGATCGAAACTTTTTTGACATTTCTCCGTCCATTCGAACTTAACATCCTTTTGGAGTAGCTTTGTCATCGGCGTGGCTATCGTTGAGAAACCTTTACAAATCGTCGGTAATAACCTAAGCAAGCCCCAAAAAGCTCGAACCTCGAGAATATTTCTGGACGCTTCCAATTAAGTATGGCTGAAATTTTATTCGGTCGACTCGAATACCGATGCAGATACCACATGACCCAAGAAGCTAACCTCTCTAACCGAACTCACACTTGCTGAACTTAGCATATAATTGCTTGTCCCGTAAAATTTGCAAAGACTAACCGCAGTGTTCAAAGATGTTCGGTCTCATTTCTTGAATAGACCAAGATGTCATCAATGAACACGACTACGAATCGATCCAAATATGGTCTAAAGATCCGATTCATTAAATCCATAAATACCGCAGGGGCATTAGTAAGCCCAAACGGCATCACTAGGAACTCATAGTGACCATATCTCGTTCTGAAGGCGGTCTTGGGTACGTCCGAATCTCGGATTCGCAATTGATAATAGCCCGATCTCAAATCTATTTTCGAGAACACTGAGGCTCCCTTCAGTTGATCGAACAAGTCATCGATACGTGGTAATGGATATTTGTTCTTTATCGTCGCTTTATTAAGCTGACGATAGTCGATGCACAGCCTCATGGTTCCATCCTTCTTTTTCACAAACAACACCGGCGCACCCAAAGCGAACAACTCGGCGAGCAAAACCTCTATCCACCAATTCTTGCAATCGAGCTTTCAACTCCTTTAATTTCGTTGGTGCCATACGATACGGAGCTATCGAAATTGAGTGGTACCAGTACCAATTCGATGCCAAAATCTATTTCCGAACAGTGGTAAACCCGCAATTCTTGAGGAAAACATCCGGTATTCACAAACCACGGGCACGATTCGGGTTTCTTTTCGATTCCTTGTCATCGAAAGCACGTCGCAAGGTACGCTTCGCACCCTTTTCTTACATATTTCCGGGCCAACATTGCGATATTACGGTGGCAACCCTTTAAGTCCGTAGACTCAACCCGAATTATCTCATTATTCGCACACCTCAAATCGATAGTCTTGCTTTTGCAATTTACAACCGCATCGTGCATGGTCAACCAATCCAAACCAAGAATAACGTCGAATTCATCGAACGGCAAAAGCATCAAGTCCGCGGGAAAACAAGAACCTCGGAACACTAGGGGACTTTTCTTGCACACTTTGTTGACAAGCACGTAATGACCCAAGGGTTTGACACCGAATTACAAACTCGGAGACTCAATAGGCAAAGTCTTCTTGGATGCTAAGGTTTCACATATATAAGAATGAGTAGAACCGGGGTCAATCAAAGCAATCACATTAGTATTGAAAAGAGTGAAAGTACCGTAATGACATCCGGAGAGGCAAGATCCTCGGCGTGCAGCGTATGGCATAAGTCCTAGCAGAGCACGAGCCTCGGATCGATGGTAGCATCTCTAGATCCTCTCGACCGCCAACGACATTGCCCATATTTCTAGGTGGCCTACCTCGGCGAAGGTAGCACCGGGTTTCCACTTTGACTTACATTTTGTTCAAGCATCCTCGGGCAATCCTTCATAAAGTGGTCGGCCGATCCACACTTATAGCAGGAGCGATCATGGAACCAACAGCTCCCGAATGCCATTTGCCACAATGCGACACTTCGCCCTCTCTCGGCGATCATTTCCACCATCGGCGATCAAGTGACTCGTGTGGTCACAGGGGTCGATCGCGTCCTCGTCTAGAAAAGCCCGGCGCCTCTAGACCGGCTCACATCATCTCGAAATCTCTTCGATGCTGTTGAAGAGACTTTCCGAGGACCTCTTCGAATTCTCCGGTTCCCACATCGCTTTTTGTTTCTCCTTTCTAAGCTCTTCGCTTTACAAGCTCGCTCAACAAGTACTACGAACTCTCGTATTTCGAGAATGCCAACGAACATCCTTATATCATCATTCAGCCCATCCTCAAGTGTTTACACATAATAGCTTGGACGAAATGCATTCTCGCGTCTCGGCTAAGCCTCACAAATTTTCATTCGTAGTCAGAATCGACATAGAACCTTGCTTAAGATCAAGAAATTCCTTCGCTTTTGGTCGATGAATCTCGATCGATATACTTTTTTGAACTCGGTTTGAAAGAATTCCCAAGTCACTTGCTCTCTAGGCACCACGAAGTCGAGTACTCCACCAATAGTAGGCGGAATCGCGTGGCGAGGAGATGGTACACTTTAGGCACTCATCGGTGTACAAGATAGCTCATCGAGCACCGGATAGTGTTGTCCAACCAAAATTCAGCTCGCTCGGCATCATCATCATCCGTAGCTTTGAATTCATGGCCCCATGTTTTCAATCCTATCGATTGGGGCTTACTTGACCTTATTTGGTCGATTCTGGGAGGTATTGTAGGTGCGGGGTTGCATTTGTCGGGAATGGAGGTTGTGGAACAGTAGTGTTAGTTCGAATGTCTTGGTTAAACCATTCATTCATCACACTATAAAAGGCTTGCCTAGCCTCATCATTCGGATTGTTGGCCATAGGTTGAGAGTCCGCCGCCACCCCTTGCGCGGAGCAGCGGCACACTCTCCACATCATCACTATCGCTTCGGTTGGGATCGGATCCATTACTAAAAACAACACAAAGTCAAATTGTCGAAATCACCACACTATCGATTCATCATTTAATGGCATGTATAGCTAGACCCCAAACACATCACGGTAGTCCTAGAATCGACTAAACCGTGGCTCGATACCAATAAAATTGTAACACCCGAACCCGAGACCATCGCGGTGTCGGACACGAGGGTTAACAAGCCAAATCCACATGTTTCGCCCATCAATTTGACATTTCCAATCAAATGGAAAAGCTGCGTCCTTGTCGCCTTAAAAATCATATCTCGAGTTTCAAAACTCGAAACTATTTTCCTAAATTTTCCTGAATTTAGACTCATATATCCATCCATGGATTTATTTCTAGAATTTTGGTCGGGCCAATTGGTACAGTTTATTAGTTAAAGTCACCCATGTTACGTAGATCGATCGCTCGACCTTTGCGCGTTACAACTTGAATATCTCTCATGCAGGGATTTAATATGGTGCCGTTTGTTTCTAATGAAACTATACTTAAAATGGAATCTGTACATATAAGGCATGACTCTGATTCTTTCTGGATAATTTATAGTAAATTTTTAAAGTTGCGACGGGGACCCGAAACCGCTTCGCCCTATCTCATCAAGGTTTATTAGTAAATTTTTGGTCGGGCCAATTGGTACAGCTTTATTAGTTAAAGTCACCCATGTTACGTAGATCGATCGCTTCTCGACCTTTGCGCGCTACAACTTGAATATCTCTCTGCATGTGATTTAATATCGGTGCCGTTTGTTTCTAATGAAACTATACTTAAAATGGAATCTGTACATATAAGGCATGACTCTGATTCTTTCTAGATAATTTATAGTAAATTTTTAAAGTTATGACGGGGACCCGAAACCGTTCGCCCTATCGACATGTAACTCCTATGACCGCTTTCGTTTCTTCCATATGAAATTAGACTCATCAAGGTTCATTTACATAACCTATTCACTATTTAATACCATTCCTACAAATTTTGGTGATTTTACAAAACCACTCCACTTCTTCTTTTGCCAAATCTGTTTTCAAGGTAGGTCTTATCTATTTGTAGTCTCCATGATCCAACTAGTCTTGCCATACATAGGTTCACCTATGACCATTTTAGCCATTCAATGGCTGATCATGTGACCAACACTCCCATTTCCAATCCATAATTACATCATGAAACCATATATATATATATACAAATCACAAATGGTCTAAGTTCATACTTGACTTCTACGAGCCATTTTCGCATGGCCGTACACATATACATCACAACACAATTGAACCGACAAGGGGTAGTCCTATACATGCCATTTCAAAGTTCAACCAAAAATTATACCAAAATGGAGGCTTTGATAGTGTAGATGACTTTGACTTTAATGATCCCGAATCCGATTGCTATCGAGCAAAATCTATAAAACAGAGAGCCAAAGCAACGGGGTAAGCATTTTTATGCTTAGTAAGTCTCAAGGAATAAAATCAGCTTTAATTAAAGTAATACATTCACATAGCCAAGTGCATCATTTCATTAATACACATTCACATAATCATTCTTACTTCACACTTCATCATTATATACTTTCACAAGGTATCAACCACTTCAATAGTTGATATTCGTTAGTCGATTGAGCGAATGTTGCTCAAACATGTCGACTTTTCCAATGCACATATAAACATACCTTATTCTTTGGGCTTTTCGAGCGTACTAATTGAATTTATTATAGCAACCAACACTCACCTCCAGCCCAAGCTTCTTCGGAATACAACCGGATATAACCACGTGCACGAATGCCTTTGGGTCTTAGCCCAGATAGAACGACTTGCACGAATGCCTTCGGGTCTTAGCCCGGATGTAGCCGCTAGCACAATTGCCTTCGGGTCTTAACCCGGATATAATTTCCAGCATAAATGTCTTTGGGACTTAGCCCGGATATCATTCAATTGCTCATGCACACATACATCAATAATCATTAGACATTCATGTTTCATTTTCGTTACTAAGGCTCAAACACAAAGGTAATCACTAGCATAATCGCCTTCGGGACTTAGCCTGTATCATTCAAATACTCATACACACATAAATCGATAATCATTACACATCCATATTTCATTTCACATAATTCAAGTAGGGTCACTTCTTGAGGACTTACCTCGGATGTTGTCGAACGGCTTTTACGGCTATTCGATCACTTTTTCCTTCCCCTTGTCCAATTGTGGCCCTCTAAGCTCTTGAGCTAATTCAAACAAATTTAATTTATTAAAACCTCATTATGCTAGCTTATGGCGAATATGACAAGGAGTTTAAATGGTCATATGGCCACCCTTTAGCTTGAATACACAATGGTCATGCACATTTTATACTACATCAAGCAATTCAATACAATTCATTCAAGCATCAAGGAAAAGCTAAGGCCATCAATAGGCTACCTAAGGCCGAATATACATGTCCAATTTGAGGCCAATTATCCACTTAATACCACACAAAAAAAAACAGCATGCATTTTACTAGTTAATGTTTTACATATTGTGGCTCAATACTTATAATATAGCATCAAGCACTCATATGGCCGATTATACTTGCAATTTCACAAACATTCTTCAACATTTTCTTCTTTAAACAAACATATTCATCACTTACTTCATAACCAAAACATCATGTGCAAACATATATATACATATATGTGCATGGCCGAATTTCAAGGTGCCCATAGCCATCCAAAACACAAATTTTAACTATCATGCAAGAAGCATGAACCATGCTCATGAATGCATCATGGCGAATACATCACAATCATGCCCTTTCAACTTCAATCATGGTTAAACAAAAAGAAAACTCAAAGTCTTACTCAAGATGGCTACAAAGAAATTTCAAGAGTAGACTATCCATCTTTGCATGCATCATCATCAAGCTTCACACTTAGCATGCAATGGCTTTATCACCATATTCACTTGGGCGAATTTCATTCCCATGACATAACAAAGATTTGAACCATGGGCTAACAAGAACATCAATCTAGCAACCAAAAACATGCATGAATCTCATGGCACAACCTCAAACATACCTTACTCTTGATGCAAGTATAGCCAACCTCTTCCTAATCCTCTTCCAAACCAAGTATGAAGCAAAACTCCTTCCTTATCCTTAGTATTTTCGCCAAAAGGAGAGTGAAAATAGATGAACAAAAATTTTTTTTTCTTTGTTTTGTTTCTCTCAAGTACGGCACAAGGGGGGAAAGCATCCACACTCATTTTTTTTTCATTTCTTTACCCATGCTCTTATTTTATTATTTCTAACATCCACCACTAGCAAAACATGTTTAAGACATGTTTTCTTTTGCCCATCTTCATCACCATGGCCGCCACTTCCTCTCTTTGGGTAAATTGACATGCAAAACCATTCTTTTGCATGCATATACTATTAGACCATTGAAGATTGGCCTATCACCTTTCAACAATGTTTCATATAAGTCCATCTTAATAAATTCACATAGAAATGATCAAATTAATGCATGCAACTTTCACACATGCATTTGCTAACATCATAAACATAGAATATAACTTTTAATTACTTATAAGACTCGGTTTAATGGTCCCGACACCACTTCCCGACTAGGGTCAAATTAGGGATGTCACAGTTTAAATTGAATTATTATTATTCATTTGATATTACATTGTGATGAATGAATGTCTGAGATAAATATATGTTATCCGAGAAAGTACCGACAAAGTTCCGACAAAGTTCCGATGTCTGAAAAGCCCCGTACGAACCTTATGAATAGTTAGGATACATATGTCATGACATAGGATTTTTGATATTTTTTTTTGCATGTAAGACCACATTTATGACGTTGGCATCGACTTCTATTTTTTGTGTAAGACCATATTTGAGACATTGGCATCGTATCTGATTCCGTGTAAGACCCTGTTTGGGATAGTGGCATCGATGTTTGATTACATGTAAGACCACGTCTAGGACATCGGCATTGTATAAGCTTTTTGATCTATCCGCATATCCTTACGTTTCTGAATGGTTCACACGGGCATTCTGAGAAAATGAATAACTTTGTGAAATCATATCGGATTCAAGTATGTTTACTTTGTATAGCCAATTTGAGAATGGAAGGTAAGTATTTGAATATGATAATTGTGTTAACATTGGTATACAAAGTATAAATGATTAGATGATACTTATTTTCTTTGAATGATATGTTTATTTTATATGGCTTACAAGCTTTTGAAAGCTTACTTTGTGTGTGTTTGCATTTTTTTAGAGATTGTAACACCCCAAACCCGTGACCGTCACCGGATTTGACCACAAGGTGTTACCGGGCTTACTTCCCTTATTTCTCTCTTGGAAATAATTAATTTCTGTTCCAGGCAGGCTGGCTAACTGCGTCACTGTTACCTTAAAAAAATCATATCTCGAGTTCTAGAACTAAAAAATCAGTTCTATAAATTTTCCCTGAAACTAGACTCATATATCCATCCCTGAATTTATTTCTAGAATTTTTGGTCAGGCCAATTGGTACATTTTATTAGTTAAAGTCACCCATGTTACAGGGGTCGACTACACTGACCTTCGCGCGTTACAACTTCAATATCTCTCTGTACAGGGATTTAATACTCGTACCGTTTGTTTCTAAAGAAACTAGACTAAAAATTAAATCTGCACATATAAGGCATGACTTCTAATCCTTTCTGCATAATATATAGTAAATTTTCAAAGTCGCAACAGGGGACCCAGAAACCGTTCTGGCCCTGTCTCACGAGAACTCTAATATCTCTCAGTATACTGCTCATATGGTCGTTTCGTTTCGTCCATATAAAAATAGATTCATCAAGGTTAAATTTCATAATTTATTCACTATTTAATTCTACTTCTACTATTTTTAGTGATTTTTCAATCTCATCTCACTGCTGCTGTCCGCAATAGTTACTGCGATGAGACTATGCCAATTTCATGAATCTTTCCTTGGCCTTACTAATCATCCATCATACATCACACAATTTATGGCCACCTTATCAAAATTAAAGTTTCTAAGACTCGTGGCTATAGGTTCTAGCATCCCACTCGACGACCACATAGGCCATTTTCACATGGCTTAAAGTTTACAACCCACGATTCAACAAAACATAATAGCCTATACATGCCAATTGTTCTCCTAGTTCAACTACGAAGACAATACCAAAAGGTTTTCAGCCGGTGTGATGACTTCAACGACGGTTCCTAGCACGCAAACAATACGATTCCAAGAGACTTAAAAGGGGTGACAAGAAAACACCGAGTGAGTTTATAACTCAGTAAGTCATAAGCACTTTACAATTATCCATTAGCTAAATTCATCACAAAGTGAAACAATGAAACAAGGCTAATTGTTCCATCCATATCGAACTATACCATAGTTCCTTAGACCTTTCGGTTCAATCTCGTACCAAGTCATACATTCACATTTCATATTCTATTCAATAAGATATTTGAGTCATTTTATACACCAACTCATTTTCACCACAATCATACAATTGTAATCATCACATAGATTTAAAGCTTACCAAGCTCAACCCCGAAACATGACCATAGTGCCTATTCACCATGAGCTCAAGGTACTTACCCGATCCGCTGTCCGGATTAACTCGATAATGTCGCACACTCGATTGCCAATTGTAACGCAAGAGCATATAGTGAATCCGCACACTTAGTGCTATATATTTTCAGCTCGCACACTTAGTGCTATATATTTTCAGTTCGCACACTTAGTGTTGTACAATTTTAAACCCGCACACTTAGTGCCAATCTTGTCACCGTGTCCATTTATACCGCACACTTAGTGCCGAGACCAATACCTTATGCATGTTGCTGCCTTTATACATTCAACAATGGCATCATTCCATACACATACATTTTCATTTACACATCAACTCATTTAAACACAATTGCGTATATATTATGGTCAATTTACATCAACACCAAATATATGCTTAATGACTTACCTAGTTTTGGGTAGAACGGTTCCAAATCGGCTCCTCGTTTGCTTTCTCCTTTCCTTTGTTCGATTTAGTTCCCCTTTGCTCTTGAGCTAAATCAAACAATTTACCTCTCCATCAAACACAAACATACGGCATTCATATACATCATTATGATTACTGCCGAATACTTAACACAACTAAGCTGAAAATTTACTCAATCTCATCTTAATTTATTGCTACTTATTCATCCAAATTTCCAATACAAGGTATTTAACACCTATGCCCATTTATACCCCATATGGCCGAATGTTTCATTCATTTCCCAACCAGCCATTCAACAAATTTTCAACCTCATTACCACCCTTTTATGTCTAATTGTCTAAATGAGATCATCAACATGCCTAACTACTGTATGAATGTGCAACATTAATCTAGCATTCCCATTGCATTTAACACTTAACATTTACCACATCTAGGCCGACTTTGCTAGCACACAAGCCTTTGGCCGAATGTCCTTGACCTCTAGTCACCCAAAATTTCTTTGTTCTTTAAAATTCATCCAAGACCACATTCGGCACCTCCAACTAATAATTTAGATGTTCTCAAGTTCATTCACAAGTAAAATTATACAACACCTTAAGCATTAAACATTTTTCAACATGAAATAATAACATGACCGAATACTCATGCACATACATTCATAAAGGGAACTCAAATGACACCAAAAATCTCCTTTCCAAAGTGCATATATGCCCATACATACGGCAACTACCATTCTTGTCTCCCAACCATGAATCCATGAGTTTTGTTATGGGTTAGCTAGACTATACACTTATCAACTTAATCTCAATATCAATTAGTAAACAAAAATCACAATGCATACCTTTCCGTTGAAATAGCTATGGCCGAATGCCTTGGTTTCTTTTTAAATCTTTCCTTTCTCAATTTCGCAATGAAGAAGAAAAAGATGAGCATTCCTTCCCTTTCTCTCCCTCACTCACGGCAATGGCAAGGTAAAAGGGTGAACAAAACCTTTTCTTCTTCTTTCTCTCTAGCTACGGCACAATGGGGGCATCCATGCTCATTTTTTTTGTTCATTTCTTTAATGCTAGTTTTTATTCTATTGTTTCCTACATACCCCACTAACATAACATGTTGGAAACATGTTTCCTTGCCCATAATTTTGTCATGGCGGGTACTATCCTTGTCAAATGGATTATTTGACATGCAACTCCATTTATTTTACTTCATTCCTTTATTAACCTCTTAAAATTAGCCACATATAATTGAATCCTTTCACATGAGCCCTTTTTCTTTCAATTCACATTCAAATTAACTAAATCAAAGAATTAAAATTCACACATGCATTTTCACATATTTAGACAAGAACTATCATACTCAAATGATTTAGTGACTCGGTTTAGCGGTCCCGCCGGTTTCCGACTAGGGTCACTTTAGGGATGTCACAACTCTCTCCCACTTAAGAAATTTTCGTCCCGAAAATCTTACCGTAAATAGGTTTGGGTATCGCTCTTTCATAGAGTTCTCGGGTTCCCAAGTGGCTTCTTCAATTCCGTGTTTATGCTACAACACCTTCACTAATGGAATTTTCTTATTTCGCAACTCTTTTACTTCACGCATCGTAATGCGAACCGGCTCTTCTTCATAACTCAAATTAGGTGAATCTCAATCTCGGATGGAGTGATTACGTCGACGAATTGGGATCTATATCGTCAAGCATCGAGACTTGGAAAACGTTGTAAATCTTTTCGAGCTCGGGGTAAAATTAATCGGTATACTCTCGCCCAACTCGTTCGGATACTTCATACGGACCGATGAATCTCGGACTCAATTTGCCCTTACGGCAAAATCTAAGCACCTTCTTCCGTGGTGAGACTTTGAGAAATACCTTGTCTCCAACCCGATATTCCATGTCTTTTCTTTTCAAATCAGATACGAGTTTTGGCGATCCGGCGACTTTCAAACCTTCACGAATTACTCGAACTTTCGCTTCGGCATCCTTAATCAAATCAACCTCAAGACTTTACTTTCACTAAGTTCACCCGAATAATGGGGTACGGCATTTACGACCGTATAAAGCCTCGTAAGGCGCCATCTTAATACTTGATTGAAAACTATTGTTGTGGCGAATTCAATCAAAGGTAATTACTGCTTCCCATGAACCACTAAACTCAAGGATGCAACATCTCAACATATCCTCGAGTATTTGAATTATTCGTTCGGATTGACCATCGGTTTGGGGATGAAAAGCAGTGTAAAAATACAGCTTGGTACCCAAAGCCTCTTGTAATTTCTTCCAAAACCGCGATGTAAATCTTGGGTCTCTATCCAACACGATAGAAATAGGTACCCCATGCAATCGAACAATTTGGGAGATGTATAATTCTGCCAATTTATCGAGCGAAAAATCCGGCGACAGGATAAAATGAGCGAGACTTAGTCAATTTATCAACAATGACCCAAACCGAAGTCTTTCTTATTCGAGTCAATGGTAACCCGCACAAAGTCCATTGTTACTCGATCCCATTTCCATTCGGGTATCATGATTGGTCAAGTAATCCCGATGGCACTTGATGTTCCGCTTTTACTTGTTGACATATCAAACACTTTGAAACAAATTAAAATGTCCTGTTTCATCTTAAGGCCACCAAAATTGACGTTTGGTCATTGTACATTTTAGTACTACCGGGTGGATGACATTCGACTCCTGTGAGCCTCGTTCAAAATCATCGAAACAAGTTCCGAATTCCTTGGAATACATAATTGACCCTTGAATGTCAAGCAATCATTGTCATCAATCTGAAATTCCGATTCCTCATTCGAAACACATTCGGCTCGCTTAGCGACCAATTCGGCGTCGACCTTCTGAGATTCGAGTACTTGATGAATCAATAACGGTTTGGTCTCTAATTCGACTACTAGCACCTCATCGGGTGAAACGGATAGATGAGCATCCATCGCTCTCAAAGCAAACAGTGCCTTGCGACTTAAGGCATCGGCCACCACGTTGGCCTTTCCCGTGATAATCAATGATGAGTTCATAGTCTTTCAACAACTCAAGCCAACGTCTTTGTCGCAGTTTAAATCTCTCGAGTCATCAAATATTTTAGACTCTTGTGGTCGAATAAATGTGACACCTTTCCCCAAACAAGTAATGCCACCATATCTTCAAGGCGAACACTATGGTCGCTAGTTCAAGGTCATGGGTCGGATAGTTTCTCTCATGCGGCTTTAGTTGTCTCGACGCGTAAGCCACAACTCGACCTTCTTGCATCAACACACAACCTAACCCAAGCAAGGATGCGTCCATCAGATATGACAAACTCTTTCTGGACTCAATTTGTACTAGTACCGGGGCCTCGGTTAAACGGGTCTTTAGTTGATCGAAACTTTCTTGACAGCGTTCCGACCACTCGAACTTAACATCTTTTTGAAGTAGTTTTGTCATCGGTGCACCTATCACCGAAAAACCTTTCACAAATCATCGATAATATCCGGCAAGCCCCAAAAAGCTCCTAACTTCGGTAACATTCCTTGGTGGTTTCTAATCGACTATGGCCGAAATTTTGTTCGGGTCCACCCTGACACCCGATGCGGACACCACGTGCCCCAAAAAGCTAACCTCTTTCAACCAAAATTCACATTTACTGAACTTTGCGTATAACTGCTTATCTCGTAAGATTTGCAACACTAGCCTCAGGTGTTCAGCATGGTCAGTTTCATCTCTCGAATAGACCAAAATGTCATCGATAAATACAACTACGAACCGATCCAAGTATGGCCTGAAAATTCTATTCATTAAATCCATAAACACCGAGGACATTAGTGAGCCCAAACGGCATCACCAAGAATTCGTAGTGACCGTACCTCGTTCTAAAAGCGGTTTTGGGTATGTCCGATTCTCGGACCCTCAACTGATAGTACCCCGATCTCAAATCTATCTTTGAAAACACTGAGGCTCCCTTTAATTGATCAAACAAATCGTCAATTCGTGGCAACAGATATTTATTCTTTATCGTCACTTTATTGAGTTGACGATAGTCGATGCACAACCTCATGGTTCCGTCCTTCTTTTTCACAAACAATACTGGTGCGCCCCATGGAGAAAAACTAGGTCGAGCGAAACCTCTATCCGTCAATTCTTGCAATTGAACCTTCAATTCCTTTAACTCCATTAATGCCATACGATACGGGGCTATTGAGATCGGCGTCGTACCCGGTACAACTTTGATGCCGAATTCCACTTCTCGAACCGGTGACAATCCGTAACTCCTCGGAAAAACATCTCAATACTCACGCACCAATGGTACCGATTCAAGTTTCCTTTCGTCTCTTTGCTATCAAGCACATACGCAAGGTATGTTTCACACCCTTTTTTTCACATGTTTCGGCGGTCATTGAAGATATTATCGCGACGGTCCCTTTAAATAGGTAGACTCAACTCGGACTATCTCATTATTTGCACTCCTCAAATCAATGGTTTTCTTTTCGCGATTCACCATCGCCTCATGTACGGTCACCAATCCATACCAAGAATAACATCGAATTCATCAAATGGTAGAAGTATCGATCGGTAGGAAAAGCAGATTCTCGAATTATTAGGGGCATCTCTTGCACACTTTATCAACGAGTACGTATTGACCCAAAGGGTTTGACACTGAATTACGAACTCAAGAGACTCAACAGTAGAGTCTTCTCGGATGCTAAGGTTTCACATACATATGAATGAGTAGAGCCGTGGTCAATCAATGCAATCACACTAGTATCAAAGAGAGTGAAAGTACCAATGATAACGTCGGGGAGGATGCCTCCTCTCGTGCAGATGGCATATGCTCTAGCAGAGCACGGGTCTCGGATCGAACAGTAGTGACGAGGCTCTCTCGATTACCACCCCTACCTCTAGAAATTCTGGGGCCTACCTCTGGCCGTCGTTCCACTAGGTCTTGCACCTTGCGTCTTATTCCTCTCATCTAGCTCCGTGAAATCTCTAATGAAGTGGTCCTTGAACCGCATCCATAACAGCCCTATTAATGACTTACCCCAACATTCACCTAGGTGTCGTCTTCCACATTGGGGGCATTCAGTCTCTCTTGACGATTATTGCCCACACTAGCTACAAGTAGCTCGAGTCCGTCAATGGTCGGGCTCGATGGAAATTCCCGCATCGCCTCGTCTTATTAGTGTCCTCCCGAACTTCTTTACCACGAGAACGGAGCTTTACTCACGATCTTTTACGATAATCTCTTGCTTCAAATTCAGCCTTCTTCTTTTCCTTTCCAAGTTCTTCCGCCTTGCAGGCTCGTTCGACTAGTGTTACGAACTCCTTTATCTCCAAAATACCCACTAGTAGCTTTAAGTATTCATTCAATCCTTCTTCAAATCTTTTGCACATAGCAACCTCATCAGCCACACACTCCCGAGCATACCGACTAAGTCTTACGAACTCATGTTCGTATTCAGATATGGTCATCCAGCCTTGCTTGAGTTCCAAGAACTCCTTACGCTTCTAATCGATGAACCGTTGACTAATGTATTTCTTTCGAAATTCGGATTGAAAGAAATCCCAAGTAACTCGTTCATTTGGGACTATGGAAATTAAAGTCCTCCAGCAATAGTAAGCTGAGTCTCGCAACAAGGATATAGCACACTTAAGACATTCATCGGGTGTGCATGACAGTTCATCTAACACTCGAATGGTGTTATCGAGCCAGAACTCGGCCTTTTCGGCATCATCAAGAACTATGGCCTTGAACTCCTCGGCCCCACGCTTCCTAATCAAGTCCGCAGGTGGTTTACTCACCTCACAGATTAGTAACTGGAGGCATTACGAGCTCTTGGGGTGGGGTATTTGAATTCGGGAATGGTTGGACAGCCGGATTGGTTCGGGCATATTATGCGACCCACTCATTCATCATGGTGAAGAAGGCTTGTTTCGCCTTCATTTTGATTATTCGCGGATGACCGAGGCTCAACAGCGGTGTCCCTTGCGCGGAGTAGCCGCTACACTTTCAACGTCATCCGCCAAGGGTCTCTCTACCCCGGGTTCCATTTGCTACCCAAGACAAAAATTCAACCGTCAAGTCATCACATTATTAAGCACTAACAATTTGGCATGTATAGCTAGACTCACACGCGCTATGGTAGTCCTAGAACCGACTAAACCATAGCTCGATACCAATAAATGTAACACCCCAAACCC
The DNA here is from genome assembly GCF_025698485.1 of Gossypium arboreum. Classification (NCBI taxonomy): domain Eukaryota; kingdom Viridiplantae; phylum Streptophyta; class Magnoliopsida; order Malvales; family Malvaceae; genus Gossypium; species Gossypium arboreum. The sequence continues at coordinate 30,054,229 of NC_069078.1, forward strand.
GTGACTGTCACCGGATTTGACCACAAGGTGTTACCGGCTTACTTCCTTATTTCTCTCTTGGAAATAATTAATTTACATTCGTGCAGGCTGGCTAACTGCGTCACTGTTACCTTAAAAAATCATATCTCGAGTTCCAGAACTCGAAAATTAGTTCCGTAAATTTTCTCTGAAACTAGACTCATATATCCATCCCTGTATTTATTTCTAGAATTTTTGGTTGGGCCAATTGGTACAGTTTATTAGTTAAAGTCACCCATGTTACAGGGGTCGACTACACTGACCTTCGCGCGTTACAACTTGAATATCTCTCTGTACAGGATTTAATACTCGTGACGTTTCTTTCTAAAGAAACTAGACTCAAAATGGAATCTGTACATATAAGGTATGACTTCTAATTCTTTCTGGATAATTTATAGTAAATTTTCAAAGTCGCGAAAGGGGACCCAGAAACCGTTGTGGCCCTGTCTCACGAGAACTCTAATATCTCTCAGTATACTGCTCATATGGTCGTTTCGTTTCGTCCATATAAAAATAGATTCATCAAGGTTAAATTTCATAATTTATTCACTATTTAATTCTACTTCTACTATTTTTAGTGATTTTTCAATCTCATCTCACTGCTGCTGTCCGCAACAGTTACTGCAGTAGACTATGCCAATTTCATGAATCTTTCCTTGGCCTTACTAATCATCCATCATACATCACACAATTTATGGCCACCTTATCAAAATTAAAGTTTCTAAGACTCGTGGCTATAGGTTCTAGCATCCCACTCGACGACCACATAGGCCATTTTCACATGGCTTAAAGTTTACAACCCACGATTCAACAAAACATAATAGCCTATACATGCCAATTGTTCTCCTAGTTCAACTACGAAGACAATACCAAAAGGTTTCCAGCCGGTGTGATGACTTCAACGACGGTTCCGAGCACGCAAACAATACGAGTCCAAGAGACCTAAAAGGGTGACAAGAAAACACCGAGTGAGTTTATAACTCAAGAAGTCATAAGCACTTTACAATTATCCATTAGCTAAATTCATCACAAAGTGAAACAATGAAACAAGGCTAATTGTTCCATCCATATCGAACTATACCATAGTTCCTTAGACCTTCGGTTCAATCTCGCACCAAGTCATACATTCACATTTCATATTCTATTCAATAAGATATTTGAGTCATTTTATACACCAACTCATTTTCACCACAATCATACAATTGTAATCATCACATAGATTTAAAGCTTACCAAGCTCAACCCCGAGCATGACCATAGTGCCTATTCGCCATGAGCTCAAGGTACTTACCCGATCCGCTGTCCGGATTAACTCGATAATGTCGCACACTCAAGTGCCAATTGTAACGCAAGAGCATATAGTGAATCCGCACACTTAGTGCTATATATTTTCAGCTCGCACACTTAGTGCTATATAATTTTCAGCTCGCAAACTTAGTGCTATATATTTTCAGCTCGCACACTTAGTGCTATATATTTTCAGTTCGCACACTTAGTGCTGTACAATTTTTAAACCCGCACACTTAGTGCCAATCTTGTCACCGTGTCCATTTATACCCGCACACTTAGTGCCGAGACCAATACCTTATGCATGTTGCTGCCTTTATACATTCAACAATGGCATCATTCCATACACATACATTTTCATTTACACATCAACTCATTTAAACACAATTGCGTATATATTATGGTCAATTTACATCAACACGAATTATATGCTTAATGACTTACCTAGTTTTGGGTAGAACGGTTCCAAATCGGCTACTCGTTTGCTTTCTCCTTTCCTTTGTCTGATTTAGTTCCCCTTTGCTCTTGAGCTAAATCAAACAATTTACCTCTCCATCAAACACAAACATACGGCATTCATATACATCATTATGATTATTGCCGAATACTTAACACAACTAAGCTGAAAATTTACTCAATCTCATCTTTATTTATTGCTACTTATTCATCCAAATTTCCAATACAAGGTATTTAACACCTATGCCCATTTATACCCCATATGGCCGAATGTTTCATTCATTTCCCAACCAGCCATTCAACAAATTTTCAACCTCATTACCACCCTTTTATGTCTAATTGTCTAAATGAGATCATCAACATGCCTAACTATAGCCGAATGTGCAACATTAATCTAGCATTCCCATTGCATTTAACACTTAACATTTACCACATCTAGGCCGACTTTGCTAGCACACAAGCCTTTGGTCGAATGTCCTTGACATCTAGTCACCCAAAATTTCTTTGTTCTTTAAAATTCATCCAAGACCACATTCGCACCTCCAACTAATAATTTAGATGTTCTCAAGTTCATTCACAAGTAAAATTATACAACACCTTAAGCATTAAACATTTTTCAACATGAAACAATAACATGACCGAATACTCATGCACATACATTCATAAAGGGAACTCAAATGACACCAAAATCTCCTTTCCAAAGTGCATATATGCCCATACATACGGCAACTACCATTCTTGTCTCCCAACCATGAATCCATGAGTTTTGTTATGGGTTAGCTAGACTATACACTTATCAACTTAATCTCAATATCAATTAGTAAACAAAATCACAATGCATACCTTTCCGTTGAAATAGCTATGGCCAATGCCTTGGTTTCTTTTTAAATCTTTCCTTTCTCAATTTCGCAATGAAGAAGAAGAAAGATGAGCATTCCTTCCTTTCTCTCCCTCACTCACGGCAATGGCAAGGTAAAAGGGTGAACAAAACCTTTTCTTCTTCTTTCTCTCTAGCTACGGCACAATGGGGGCATCCATGCTCATTTTTTTTTGTTCATTTCTTTAATGCTAGTTTTATTCTATTGTTTCCTACATACCCCACTAACATAACATGTTGGAAACATGTTTCCTTGCCCATAATTTTGTCATGGCCGGGCACTATCCTTGTCAAATGGATTATTTGACATGCAACTCCATTTATTTTACTTCATTCCTTTATTAACCTCTTAAAATTAGCCACATATAATTGAATCCTTTCACATGAGCCCTTTTTCTTTCAATTCACATTCAAATTAACTAAATCAAAGAATTAAAAATTCACACATGCATTTTCACATATTTAGACAGTAACTATCATACTCAAATGATTTAGTGACTCGGTTTAGCGGTCCCGAAACCGCTTTCTGACTAGGGTCACTTTAGGGATGTCACAGAGATATTTAAGTTACTGTGAGCTCGGGGATCGTCAAGGATCGTCACTATACTATCGAACCTTGTTTTGGTACTTTGAAAATGTATATATTAAAGTATGCATGTATATGCTAGAAGTGTTTAAATTATGTTTTGTGATGTATATATATTTAGCCATGTGATATGGCTTGGTATGGATATGTTTATGATATGGATTTGGTATATGAATTATGAGGCAATATGCTATATTTGGTATGTTTATCTATAAGAAATTGTAAGATTGGTAAGCTTTTTTTAGTATGTGTTAGCTATGGTAATTGATAAGTTTTGAGCATGAAATTGAAACATATGTTCGGTATGATTATCTTTTAGATTTGTTATGTTTTGGTTGATGTATTGAGATGAAAATTTGGTTGGCATTGATATGTCATGAATGGCTTATGTTTTGGTTGGGAATTGGTCGTAAATTGGTGTACAAATATGTTTGTTTTATTGTTTGTAGGTTTGACCCAATTGGGGTGGCAAGTTGGCTATTCAAATGGCCTATTTTTGTCAACACAGGCAGGGATACGAGTGTGTGTCTCAACCGTGTGTGACATACGGCTATGTTGCACGATCGTGTGTCCCCTGGGGTACCCTATAATTGTAAGTTAGGCTCGAGCACGGCTAAGGCACATGGGTGTGTGGCTATCCGTGTGGCCCAAGTTAGATTTTACCACGGCCAAAGAACACAGGCGTGTCTTGTGGCTATGTGAGCAAGTTAGTATGTATGCCCTAGTTTGACACGGCCTAGATACACGGGCATGTCTAATGCCGTGTATAGCACACGACCTAATTACACTGGTGTGTGACCTGTACCTGTTTGAAAAATGTTTAAGTTTTGGAAAAATTTCGTATGTCTTCGGTTTAGTCCTGACACTTTTCTGATGCATGTTTAAGGTCTCGAAGACCTATATAAGGGACTCTATATTGATGTTGATCTCTGATGCTTTGATGATTATGAAATCAAAGTTAAATGTTTCGATTCGTCTGGTAATGCCTCTAACCCTAGTCCAATGACAGATACGAGTTAGGGGTGTTACAGTATGACTTGGCTTGGGATTTGGCATTTTGTTGATGAAATGGTATATTTTGATATGTATATAAGTTGTCTTATATGGTTAAGGTATGGGTTGATATGGTAGAATGATGGAAGATAAAATGGTGGCTGAATATGCATTTTGTGTAAGCTCTGAATGGTTGTGAATTGGTACTTGGTTGGATGACTTATTTGGTGTTTTTAGTGCACAAGTTATATTTTAATTTTAGGACCATTTGGAGCTAGTTTTTATATGTCATATATGGTATATTTTGGTATGTTTTTAGAGGGTAAATCAAGCGACATAATATGGCAAGCTTTTGTTAGTTAAATGATCAAACTTGCACATGTTTATGAATTGTCATTTGAGGTGCCCAAGAGCATATTGGTTGTATATGAAAATACTTCATATTTAAGGCTTGATTTTGCTTGTTTTGGATGTCTTAATATAGCTTGTTTATATGCACAATGTTGAGTGTAGGTGGATGCCAATTTGGGTGAGAAATATGACTTGTAAAATGGCCTATTTTCCTCCATACAGGCAGAGACATGGGCGTGTGTCTCAGTCGTGTGTAACACACAGCCAGGTGACATTATCGTGTGTCCCCTATTGTAACGCCCCCACGCCCGAAACCGTCGCCGGAGTCGAGCTTGAGGAGTTACCGAACATAATTTATCAAATTAAGAACTTCAAATCTTTTGTTTCTACATTCACAGCTTTCTAGCTACTCGCGTCACAGTTACAAAAAAAATCATATCTCGAGTTATGAAACTCAAAATAAAGATATGTAAATTTTCCCTAAATCTAGACTCATATATCTATTTACTAATGTTTTCCTAGAATTTTTGGTTGGGCCAATTAGTACAGTTTATTAGTTAAATTCTCCCCTGTTTCAGGGTTCGACTGCTCTAAAATCTGTGTATTACGAATTAGATATCTCTCTATACAAAATTTCAATGACTATGAAGTTTATTTCTCTTAAAACTAGACTCAATAAGGAATATTTAAATATAAAGAATGACTTCTAATTATATTTTTACAATTTATGATAAATTTTAAAGTCGAATAGGGATCCAAACCGCTCTCGCCCTGTTTCACAAAAATTTAAACATCTCATAAAATATAACTCATATACCTGTTTTGTTCCATCCATATGAAAATAGACTCATAATTATTCAATTCCATATTTTATTAATCATCTAATTATATCTCTACTATTTTTAATGATTTTTTAAACTCACGTCACTGCTGCTGTCTGAATCTATTTTATGGTAAATTTTACCTATTTCATGGTTTCCATGGATTAGCTAGCAATTTAGCATACATAACACCAAATATGTTCATGATTAGCCATTCCAATGGCTAATCATTACCAAGCATTTCCATACCACTCAATAACCATATCATAAGACCATATATACAAAATAATTATAATGCTATACATGCCATACTCAAAATATACAAGCCATTATGCCAAGATGGTATACGGATAGTGTGAGCGTGCCTCCGATCGTTCCCGATTTCCGAGCTGCCTTGTCAACACTACAAGGAATGAAAAGGAGGAAGTAAGCATAAATGCTTAGTAAGCACACATGCAAATAGCAAGTAACACAACTATATACGCAAACATAAAACATCATTTGCATAATCATCACCGAGACATTCATATCACATTTTCATTTATCATCTTACCATATTGTTGTTATATCGATTTTTCAACCCGAGGGTTAAGTACATACCTGTTCAAAGTACCCATTTCACAAAACTTACCAATACGTCCCTTTCATCTCGAGTATTCCTCCATTTGAGTAGAATTTTACCCGTTGAACACATCGGAATATTATTCGGATACATGGAAAGTTTGCACATAAGTGCCACATATGTAGCCAAGCTACCATGTAACCCGCCCATAAGTGAACTCCGACTCAACTCAACGAGCTCGGGCGTTCGTATCCATAAGTGAACTCGGACTCAACTCAACGAGCTTGGATGCCTAGTTACATCTCTCGAACTCGGCCTCAACTCAACGAGTTCGGACATTCGCATCCATAAGTGAACTCGGACTCAACTCAACGAGTTCGGATGCCCAAATATCCTAGTGACATGTCACTTGTATCCTAATCCATTCCTAAGGTTCAACGGGACCTTTTTCCCAATCATGTGTCTCAACCATCTTTTACGGAATGCCGATACCGATACTCTGTAGTATTTCACATTTTCCAAGTATATCACATACTTTGACATATTATCAAACAATTATCACAAGTATAATATTTCATAATAATTATCATATCATTTAAATAACATTAAAACATTTAAAATAATAACTATGTTACCAACATTTACATATGAACTTACCTCGTATGCGAAAATGGCTACTTTTACCATTTCGTCCACAACTTGGTATTTTCCCCATTTTAGCCCAAACTTTAGTTTTCCTTGCTCTATCATTTAAAATATAGTATAATTAGGACTCACATTATTCTAATTGACCCAAAATCATATTTTGGAAAAATTACAGTTTTTCCCCTAAACTTTCGCATATTTACACTTTTGCCCCAAAGCTCGTAAATTAAAATGCAGCCTATTTTCTTATGTTGTATGACATGCTGGTCATTTTTCCCTTCTATGGCAACATCAAATTCTCACTCTAACATGTACTTATGACTATTAGGTATTTTTACCGATTAAGCCCTTTTGCTCGTTTTCGCTTAAAACCGAGTAGTACAAGTTGTCTAACATAATTTAAAACCTCATGTTCTATCATAAAACACCAAAATACACAAATTTCACCTATGGGTATTTTTCCAAATATGAACCCTAGGTTGAATTATTGCTAGCATAAGCTTAATCGAGCTAAGGGACTCCAAAACGTAAAAATCATTAAAAACGAGGCTAGAACGGACTTACAATCGAGCTTGGAAGCTTGAAAAACCCTAGCCATGGTTTCTCCTTGCTATATTTGGCCATGGGGTTGAAGATGAGCAAAATTGGCTTTTAATTTTGTATTTTAATTCATTTTACCCCTAAATGACCAAAATGCCCTTATTACTAAACATTCCAAAAATTCCATCCACGTCCAATTTTTGTCCATAGACTTAGAAATTGGTAAAATTTCTATTTATTCAAAACAATTTCATACTAGAAACTTCTAGAATGCAAGTTTTGCAAATTATTCGATTTAGTCCCTAATTTCAATTTAAGCACTTTATGCATAAAATTTCTTCACGAAATTTTCACACAATCATGAAATCATATCATAGACCTCAAAATAATCATAAAATAATTATTTTTATCTCGGATTTTTGGTCACAAAACCACTATTCCGACTAGGCCCAAAATCAGGATATTACACCTATAGTTTTTAATGGGTTGCAAGTCAGGCTATTACACAACCTAGCACACGACCTGGCACACAAGTGTGTGAGGTTACTACGAAGGGTACATGGCCTAGCACATGAGCGTGTGGCTTGGCCGTGTGACCAAGTCAGAGAGTTACATGGGCATGAACATGACTGTGGGTCCCTATTTCAAATTCGGCCTAAGACACGAGCGTGTCTCTTGGCCGTGTGACCCCTATAGCTTTGAAAATTTTTAATGTATTCTGAAAAATTCTATAAGTTTTTGATTTAGCCCCGACTTTTGCTAACGCTTATTTTGGGCCTCGAGGGCTCGTATAAGGGACAATATGTATGATTTTGATTGGTTTCTGACATGAATATTATATGATATGAAATGTTTAAATTTTCTATTTGTTTGAATTGTAAACTCCGGTAATGCTTTGTAACCCTATTCTGGCGATGGATTCGGGTTAGGGGTGTTACATTCCTGTTGTTGTATTATAGTCTATCTTAACCACCTTTCCCAATGCCCCTGCTATGATCCTTAGAAGCTTGTTATTATAGTACCTGTAAGGAAGTCCTAACAATTGCATCCACACAACTATTTTAGAGAGATATTGTTCCTTCATGGAGAAATCATGACTCCAAGGCTAAACTGTAAAGTACTTCCCATATACCATCTAAGGCCACTTTGTTAAAGCCTTTGTGTAGTATTGGTTCATGGAAAACTTAACCAGGAAATAGTCATTGTCAATATCAACCACTTGGAATGACTCAACCGGTTTCCAAAGTACTTGTATTCTATTGAGGAGGGCTTTGTAATCAATCAAACGTCCCAAGAGCTTCACCACCAATGTCTATTCCATATTTTTGTCTAGTATTTCTTGCACCCGATCGAAAAAATAAATCTTAGGATACGAAAATTCCAACAAGACTCTTACATCTTCTTCTGTTATCTTCAAATTTTCATTCTTTAATATTGCATATGTACCACCATCCTTATTACCTACATTCACCATAAGAATCTCATTGAAAGATTTTTTACCCTTGTTAAAATCCTCCATAGTTAGGTCCCTTAGAGAATTCACATTTAAGTCATTGTTCCACACCTTCTCGGTTGCTATTTCCATCTCTGATTGAATCAGAGAGCTAGGCCGTTCGAGAGCCAGTGAGTAGTATCCGTGGGAGAGTCTTAGGGCTTGTTTATATGAGTCAATATAATTTAGTAAAGTATTATTCTTGATATTTGTATGACTAATTTACTATTAAGATTATGCTTTTGTTCTTTAATTTATAATATATTTTTAGAATTCAGTGACCCGAATCCTTATTTAAATAGAATACAGTGGTAAAATAGTAACACCCCTTACCTGAGATTATCGCCGGAGTCGAGCACAAAGCGTTACCAGACTTATCTTAATTGTTCAAGGCATAAAAAAATTACTTAGCTTGCTTTCATCCAATAAATCCCTAAAAAGGGCCTTCGAGGCCTTAAAATGTGCATTTGGGATGGTTCGGGACCAAACCGAGAACATTAAAAATTTTCCGATTACTTACACAAATCAAAACAATTTATTTCACTATTCATAATAAAACTGTCCATCTGTGTAATAGTCACTAAATTAATTATAACTCGAGTTATGAAACTCGAAATTTAAATTTGTAAATTTTCCTTGAAACTAGACTCATATGTCTTCTTACCATAATTTTTCCAGAATTTTTGGTTTGGCCAATTAGTATAGTATATTTATTAAATGATCCCTTATTTTGCAATTCAGCGGACTTGAACTCTCTTCACTACAAATTGATTATCTCATTATACAAAAATAAATAACATTTCCTTTTCTTTCTAGTGAAGATAGATTCACTAAGGAATCTAAAAATATAAACTCTAACAAATAATTCATTTTTTACAATTTCTAGGGATTTTCCAAAGTTGGAACAGGGGATCACGAAGTCACTCTAAACCAGTCTTACAGAAATATAAATATCACAGAATATAGGCTTCCTTTGTTACTATATTTCTTTCCTATAAAATTTGACTCAATAAGCTTTAATTCTATATCTTATTCACCATTTAATTCCACTTATATAATTTTTAGTGATTTTCAAAACCACGTCACTGCTTTTTTTCCTAACGGTAACATGCCCAACTCTTACTCTTTCATAGTTTCTTTGCATCAAACCTCATTTAGGCATACATAATACCAAAACATGTTCTTAATTAGCTATATCATAAGCTAATCATTACCAAGTATTCACATGCCATTCTTTAATCATATCAAAAGGACATACACACAAAATAGCCAAGTCCCTATACATGCCATAACTTAAAGTATTTCTAGTGACAAAATACTGAGATAACTCGTTGATAGTGTGAGGCGATCTCCGACGTCCTTACGATTTTCTAAGTTGGCTTTGTGATACTATAAAAAAGAGAGAAAATAAAGGGAGTCAGCATAAAGCTTAGTAAGTTTGCATGTAAATAAATAACAACATTCTAAATGAATTATCAAGATAACGTGAACCTTTCGAACATGGACTTATCTTACCTTCCCTTTGGTACACTCTTTGAATTTTCCGTTGAACCATTCGGAATACTAAGGATACACGAGTACCTTTCCTTTTTAAACATACCATTGCCATGTCTTGACATGGTCTTATTGGTATCCTTGCCATATTAACTCACCATTGCCATGCTTTGGCATGGTCTTACATGAGATATTTTCCTTATAGTAGTTTATCAATGCAATGTCTTGACATGGTCTTACATGATTTCCTTGCCTTGTAAAACTTACCAATGCCATGCCTTGGCATGGTCTTACTTGGTATCCTTAAACCCTAATGTCATGACATTTGTATCCTACACATTCTTAAGGTTCAACTAGAACTTTTAAGTATCATTTCTCTGTCAATTCTTACTTGAATCATCAAGGAATAAATTTACAAAATAAATATATAGATGCTGAAAAACAACATCATTAATTATAAATAATAAAACATTGCATTTATTTATCGCAAACTTACCCCGATACAGAATACGATCAAATATTTTAATTTAGTCCTCAACCTTTTTCTTTCCTCGGCCTAACCCCGAATTTCATTCTTCTTGATCTATAATAGCAAATTTAACTTATTTAATATTCACATTTATCAAAACAGTCCTTAACTCTAACTTTGGTAATATTATGATTTTGCCCCTAAACTTTTACGTATTTACACTTTTTCCCCTAGGCTCGAAAATGAAACTTTATCCCTAATTCTTATGTTTTATGGCATGCTGATAATTTATTTACAACGATAACATCAAATTCCCACTCTAACATGTAGTTATGACCATTAGGTATTTTTACCAATTATGTCGTTTTACTCATTTTCGCTTAAAATCACTTACCTCAAGTTGTTTAACATAATTTCAAGCTTCATATTCTACCATAAAAAATCAAAATAAACACATTTCACCTATGGGTATTTTTCCAAATATGAACCTTACGTTAAATTATTGCTAGAATAAGCTAAATCAAGTTATCGGGACTTCAAAAACATAAAGAACATTAAAAATGGGGCTTAGAATCACTTACAATGAAGCATGAAAGCTTGACAAAACCCTACCTATGAAGAACTCTTGAAATTTCGGCCTAATGAAGAAGATGGGCACATTTTGCCATCTTTTTCTCTTTTTTAATATTTTAATTACTAAATGACTAAAATACCCTTCATTAAAACTTTAGTTATTTTTATCTATGTATGTCCATTTTTGTCCATGAAAACCTAATGGTCTAATTACCATTTAAGGATCACTACTTCAATTATACTCTTCAATTTAATCCTTTAGCATCTAAAACTCATATTTATCAACTTTTGTAATTAAGCCCTTGTAGGCAAATTAAGCATGCTATCTATAAAATTTTCCATCGATACTCTAACACATGCATCTAATCACTTGGTAAATTATAAAAATTAATCGGAATAAACTTTTTTATCTCGGATTCACAGTTTCGCAACCACTGTTCCGTTTAGGCCCTATTTTGGGATGTTACATTTCTCCCCTGTTTAGGGATTTCGTCCTCGAAAATCTTACCTGTGAAAAGATTTGGATATTTTTTTTGTATAACCTCTTCAGGCTCCCATGTAGCCTCGTCTACCCCATGCCTATTGCATAATACGTTCACAAGTGCAATACTTTTTTTCCTTAGTTGCTTAACCTCTGGAGCAAAAATCTTTATCGATTCTTCACTATAAGTCATATCTTGCTGAATCTCAACCCCTGTCTGTGAAATCACATGTGAAGGATCAGAACGGTAACGACGTAACATGGACACATGGAATACATCATGAATCTTCTCTAACTCTGGCAGTAAAACTAGCTGATATGCTAATGGTCTAACTCTTTTAGTCACCTCAAACGGTCCAATAAAACATGGACTTAGTTTGCCTTCCTTGCCAAATCTAAAGACTTTCTTCCATGGGGATACTTTCAAGAACATTTGTCACCAACTTGATAATCAATCTCTTTTCTTTTCAAGTCCACATAAGACTTCTATCTATCTGAAACTACTTTCAAGCAATCTCTGATAACTTTCACTTTCTTTTCAGTTTCTTTAACTAAATCAACTCCGTAAATCTGATTTTCTTTAAGCTCTATCCAATACAAAGGTGTGCGACATTTACGTCCATAAAAAGCTTCATAAGGTGCCAGTTTCAAACTCGATTGGTAACTATTATTATAAGCAAACTCTACCGTTGGCAAATATTTCTCTCAACTACCTTGAAATTCTAAGACACAACATCTGAGCATATCCTTAAGTATCTGAATAACTCTCTTTGACTGACCATCAGCCTGAGGATGGAAAGCTGTACTACAAATCAACTTTGTGCCTAAAGCTTCCTGTAAATTCTTCCAAAATCGCAAAGTGAATCTCGGGTTTCTATCTGAAATAATCGATAATGGTACTCCATGCAGTCTGATTATCTTTGAAATACACAACTCGGCCAACTTGTCAAGTGAATAATCCATACAAACTGGAATAAAACCAGCCGAATTCGTTAGCTTATCAATCACAACCCATACTACATCTTTCTTTCTCAGTGTCAACAGTAATCCTATCACAAAATCCATGGCAACTCGGTCCCATTTCCTCTCTGGAACTAACACAGGCTGTAATAAACCTGAAGGTACCCAATGTTTGGCTTTTACCTGCTGACAGATCAAGCATCTAGAAACAAACTCTGAGATATCTCTCTTCATTCCTACCCACCATTACATTTTCTTCAAATCATTATATATCTTTGTACTACCTGGATGAATAGACAAAGAACTGCTATGTGCTTCCTCTAAAATCTTTTGAATAAGCTCATCATTCTTTGGTACACATATCTGATTTCTGAACATTAAACAATTGTCAGATCTGATCTGAAAATCTGACTCTATACCAGACTCACACTAAGCTCTTTTGGTCATCTTTCTGAACTTCACAAATTTCTTCAAAAAGCATTGGCTTAGCTCTTAATTTGGCTAAGATAGAACCATCATTCGGTAAGTTTAAATTAGTTTTCAAAGCTCTTAATGCAAATAAAGATTTTCTACTCAAAGCATTAGCAACTACGTTTGCCTTACCCGGGTGATAATCGATCACTAATTCATAATTTTTAATCAACTCTAGCCACCTTCTTTGCCACAATTCAAATCTTTCTAAGTCATCAAGTATTTCAAAATTTTATGATCAGTAAATATTTGACACTTCTCACCATACAAGTGATGTCTCCAGATTTTCAACGTAAATACAATGGCAGCTAGTTCTACATCATGTATTGGATGATTTTTCTCATGTGGCGTTAGTTGTCTAGAGGCATAAGCAATTACCTTTCCTTCTTGCATAAGTACACAACCTAGTCCATTCAAGGACGCATCACTATAAATCACAAACTCTTTACCCGGTTCTGGTTGTACTAAGACAGTAGATTCTGTGACAGCCCAAAATTGACCCTAGTCGGGAAGTGGTTTCGGGACCGCTAAACCGAGTCACCGAAATGTTTGAACGTAATATTTATTGTCTAGAATATGTAATTATGAATGTGTGAAAATTTCAAGCTTCGATTTAGTCGATTGCATGTGAATTCAGTTAGTAGGACTTGTGTGACACTTTTGAAATGTGATAGGCTAATCTATAAGGACCTAATAGTGCATATAATCAAAGGAGGACTTGCATGTCAAATTTCCCCCTAAGTGCTAGTGGCCGCCATGACAAAGAGTGATGGGCAAAAACATGTCATAAAACATGTTGTGACAATGGTGTATGTAAGAAAAAAATAAAATAATGAGCATGGGAATTGAATAATGAAAGGGAAGAAAAAAAAAAAAAAAGAATGGTGTGAGTGTTCCCCCCCTTTGCTGTGAGTTGAAGAAAAGAGAAAAAAAAATTTGTTCATCCTTTTCATTCTTTTGGCCGAAAATTCTAAGGGAGAAGAAAGGAGTTCTTGCTCATGTTTTGTTTGGAAGAGGATTAGGAAGAGGTTTGGCCATCCTTGTATCTAGATTAAGGTATGTTTGATGTTGTGCCATGAGATTCATGCATGTTTTTAGTTGCTAGTTTTAGTTCTAATTAACCATGGTTCAAATCTTTGCTAAGTCATGGGGATGATATTCGGCCAAGGTGGATTTTGTGTTAATGTCATTGCATGCTAAATGTGAAGCTTGTTAATGATACTTGTGATGGTGGATTGATGACTCTTAAATCTTCTTTTTTAGCATTTTGAGTGAGGCATTAAGTTCCTTGTTCAACCGTGACCAAAATTGAAATGGTATGGGGTTGTAAGGCATTCGCCATGGTAGGAAGTAAAAGAAAACTATGGTCGTTGTTCATGATATTTGGACGAGAAATGGTAGTAAGGTGAAGTACAAATGTTAGTGTTTGATTTACTAGTGTATATGTGTGTATTAGTCTAGTTTTGAACTTGAAACAAAATGGTGTTTAGTCGATACAAGTGACCATACTTGTAGAATGTATCAAGTGTTGAAATCGGCCTCAACATAGACATGTATGTTCGCCACATGAATGAGTACATATGTTGATGTATATGTTCTACCTTAGGTAGCCTATTGATGGCTTTAGCTTGACTTAGAAAATTCGCTAAGGGGAAATATTAGCTAGTATGTTGAATTGATTCGTGATTTCGTACACATGTGACTCTAATGTCTAATGGATATATGAGCTAAGTACCTTGAGCTTCTCTTTGATGTTTGAATGAATTGTATTGAATTGCTTGATGTGATTAAAAATGTGCATGACCATTGTGTATTTGAGCTAAAGGGTGGCCATATGACCATTTAAACTCCTTGTCATATTCGGCCATAAGCTAGCATAATGAGATTTTAATAAGTTAAATTTGTGTGAATTAGCTCAAGAGCTTAGAGGACCACAGTTGGATAAGGGAAAGGAAAAAGTGACCGAATAGCCATCGAAATCGTTTGACCACATCCGAGGTAAGTCTTTGAGTAATGATCCTACTTGAATTATATTGAAATGATTTGTCATATTATGGCGGATAGCCGAATGTGCGTAGGGACTACGTTGTAAAGTCAATTGAAATCATGCTCTTTGTGTGTGGCTATTGAGCTGAAATTGGAAAGGTTTGATAAATGTTTTGTGTTTGAGCCTTAGTAACGAAAATGAAATATGGATGTGTCGTGATTATTGATATATGTGTCCGTGAGTAATTGAATGATACCCGGGCTAAGCCCCGAAGGCATTTATGCTAGTGATTATATCCGGGCTAAGACCCGAAGGCATTTGTGCGAGTTGCTATATCCGGGTTAAGACCAAGGCATTTGTGCGAGTTGTTATATCCTGCTAAGACCAAGGCATTTGTGCGAAGTTGCTATACCGGGTTAAGACCAAGGCAATTGTGCTTGTGGTTATATCCGGCTAAATTCCGAAGAAACTTGGTTTGAAGGTGAGTGTTTTGTGCTGCAATAAATTCAATTAATACGCTCGAAACACCCAAATGATAAGGTACGTTTGCATGTGCATCGGAAAAGTCGATTCGTTTGAAATAGTATTCGTTCAATCGACTAACGAACTTTCGGCTCTTAGATAGGTTGATACCTTGTGTGTGTATATGTTGATGAAGTGTGAAGTAAGTATGATTATGAGGATGTGTATTAATAAAGTGATTCATTTAGCTATGTGAATGTAATACTTTAGTCAAAGCTGATTTCATTACTTGAGACTTACTAAGCATTAAAATGCTTACCCGTTGCTTTGGCTCTCTGCTTTATAGATTTTGCTCGTTAGCTATCGGATTCGGGATCATCAAGTCAATTCATCCACACTATCAAAGCCCTTTTGGTACTCTTTTAGTTGAACTCGGATATGGCATGTATAGGACTACCCTTTGTTGTTTTTCAAGTACGTTTTGTGAAGTATGTGTGTACAGCCATGTGAAAATGGCTCGTAGAAGTGGAGTATGGCATTAGACCATTTGTGTTTATGTATATATGTATGGTTTCATGATGTGACTATGGACTGGAATGGAAGTGTTGGGAAAATGATCAGCCATTGGAATGGATAAATATGATTATATGTGGACCTATGTATGACAAAACTCTAGTTGGTCCATGGAAATCACGAAATAGGTAAAGTTTACCTCGAAAACAGATGCTGACAGCAGCAGTGGTGTGGATTTGAAAAATCACTAAAATTTGTAGGAATGGAATTAAATAGTGAATAAATTATGTAATCGAACCTTGATGAATCTATTTTCATATGAAAGTAACGAAACGATCATATGAACTGTATATTAAGAGATATTATAGTTCTCCTGAAATAGGGCCAGAACGGTTTCTGGATCCCCTGTTTCGAATTTGAAAATTTACCATAAATTATCCAGAGACAATTAGAAGTCATGCCTTACATGTATAGATTCCCCTTTGAGCCTAGTTTCATTAGAAACAAACGACATGAGTATTGAGTCTCTGTAAAGGGAGAGATCTAAGTCGCAATACATGAAGGTCAGAGTAGTCGAACCCAGAATTAGGGGAGACTTTAACTAATAAACTGTACCAATTGGCCCGACCAAAAATTCTAGAAATAAATCCACAGATGGATATATGAGTCTAATTTCAGGAAAATTTACAGAATCAGTTTTTGAGCTTTGGAACTCGAGATGTGATTTTTTAAGGCGACAGTGACGCAGTTAGCCAGCCTGTCTGAAAAAAACATTTAACAAAGTAATTAAGTCTGTTAGCACCTCGCGTTTGACTCCGGCAACGGTATCAGGTACGGGGTGTTACAGATTTAGTCAACAATGCCTTTAACTCATCAAAACTCCGCTGACACCTTTCAGTCCATTCAAACTTGACATCTTTCTGTAGCAATCTTGTCAATGGAGTAGCTATCATGGAAAATCCCTCTACAAATTGTCTATAATAACCGGCAAGACCAAGAAAACTTCTGACCTCTGATACATTCCTGGGAGGCTTCTAATCAAAAATGGCTGAAATCTTGCTCGGATCAACTCTAATACCTTCACCTAAGACTATATGTCCAAGAAAACCAACTTCCCGTAACCAGAACTCACTTTTGCTAAACTTGGCATAAAGCTGATTATCTCTCAAAGTCTGTAAAACTGTTCTCAAATGCTCTGAATGCTCAATCTTATCATGAGAATAAATTAAGATATCATCAACGAACACAACTACAAATTTATCCAACTAAAGTCTGAAAATTTGATTCATTAAGTCCATGAAAATGGCAGGAGCATTAGTAAAGCCAAATGGCATCACAAGGAACTCATAATGGCCATACCTAGTCTGGAAAGCAGTCTTCAGAACATCTGACTCTTTAATGCGTAACTGATAAAATCTGAATCTCAAATCTATATTGGAGAACACAGTAGCTCCCTTCAATTGATCAAACAAATCATCAATTCTAGGCAGTGGATACTTGTTCTTAATAGTCACCTTGTTAAGCTGCCAATAATCTATGCACAATCTCATCAAACCATCTTTCTTTTTCACAAAGAGCACTGGTGCACCCCATGGTGAACAACTAGGTCTTGCCAAGCCTTTCTCTGTTAGTTCTTACAACTAAAATTTCAATTCTCTCAATTCAATTGGAGCCATTCTATAAGGAGAAATAGAAATGGGTGTTGTACCCAAAACCAGTTCAATACCAAACTCAACTTCTCTGATAGGAGGTAAACCTGGTAGTTCTTTCGGAAACACATCAGGAAACTCACATACCACAGGCACTGATTCAATTTTCAACTTTGGATCTTTAGTATTCAACACAAAAGCAAGATAAGCTTCATATCCTTTTCTCAAGCAGTTTTGAGCAGACATAACAGAAATCATGGCAATTGAACTATCTGACTCATCAGAATTAACCCGAAGAATTTCACCATTTTCGCATTTCAACTCAATGAATTTCTTTCCACAATTCACTATCACGTCATGCGCAATCAACAAATCCATGCCAAGAATTACATCAAACTCATCAAATGGGAATAGCATGAGATCGGCCGGAAAACAGTAACCTCTAATCATCAAAGGGCAATTTTTACATACTATGTCTACTAATACATACTGACCCAATGGATTCAATACTTTAATCACAAATCCTGTAGACTCTATGGACATGTTCATACTAGGCATCAATTTCATGCAAACATAGGAATGGGTCGAACCCGGATCAATCAAAGCAATAACATTAACATCATGAAGAGAAAATATACTTGTAATTACATCAGGGGAGGATGCCTCTTCATGAGCACGGATAGCATAGGTCCTTGCAGGTGCTCTAGCATCTGGTCTCACTGCTAAATCTCTAGATGCACCTCTACCTGCCCCTATTCCCAAACTTCTCTGAGGTCTGCCTCTAATGGGGGTATTGCCTGATCCTACACTTGGTATTACTTCTCTTTTAACCATCTCAGGACACTCCCAAATGAAATGATCCGATGCACCACATCAGAAACAACTAGTCTCAGTTGCTCGACATTGACTTGGATGATGTCGACCACATTGAGGACACTCGGGTCTATCAGGCTGAATATTGCCAACACTCGCAATTGAAGTGATCTGAGCTTTCTGACCCATAAATCTTTTTCCTCTATTTCGACTAGAATACCCTGTTGAAAAATTAGATCTCGTAGAGAACTCTCTAGCCCTCTTAGATGTAGAATGAAACGACTTGTTCATCTGTCTTTTCTTTGTGCCTTGCATCTCAATTTCAGCTTTACCCTTTCCTTTCAGCAACTCCTCTGCCGTACAAGCTCTTTCAACTAAAATGACGAACTCTTTTATTTCTAAGACACTGACTGACAATCGAATATCATCATTAAGCCCATCTTCAAATCTCTTGCACATAATAGCTTCAGTAGACACACACTCTCGAGCATAATTACTGAGTCTAACAAATTCACATTCATATTCAGTCACTGTCATCTTACCCTGCTTTAGTTCAAGGAATTCTTTTCTTTTCTGATCGATGAACCTCTGACTAATGTATTTCTTACGGAACTCCTCCTGAAAGAAATCCCAAGTAGCCCTCTCTTTCGGTACTACTATCATAAGTGTCTTCCACCAATGGTAGGCCAAGTCTCGTAAAAGTGATACAACACACATCATGCATTCTTTAGGTGTGCAGGATAACTCATCAAAGACCCTGATAGTATTCTCGAGCCAAAACTCAGCTTTCTCTGCATCGTCATCTTTAGTAGCCTGAAACTCTTCGACCCCTTATTTTCTAATTTTATCAACTGGTGGCTTCTCTCTTCTGACTGTATCTATAACTGGGGAAGCTGCATGGGTAGTCTGAGGATCATAAGGGGGTGGAGGTCTAACGGCTGGATTCGTACGAACGAACTCGGCAAACCATTCATTCATAGCTTAGAAGAAGGCTTCTCGAGCCCTTCCTCCCTGACTAACTATAACAGGCCTTTCACAACTATTTGGTGGCACCGTCCCTTCTGCAGGAGAGGGTGCGTTACTTTCTACATCATCTGCACCAACTCATTCGGAATCGATAACTACAAAAGAAAAATATTTTAAAATCATCAAGAGTCGTCACACTATCAAAATATAAGTATGGCATGTATAGATAGACTCTTACTTATATTGAATATTCCAAGAACTGACTAAACTCTTTCTCTAATACCAATAAATGTAACGCCCCTTACCCAAGACTGTCGCCAGAGTCGAGCATGAGGCGTTACCAGACTTATCTTACTTGTTCGATGCATAAAAAAAATTACTTCGCTCACTTTCATCCAATAAATCCTTAAAAAGGGCCCTCGAGGATCTAAAACGTGCGATTGGAATGGTTGGGGACCAAACCGAGAACATTAAAATTTTTTCGATTACTTACACAAATCAAAACAATATATTTCACTATTCATAATAAAACTGTCCATCTGCGTAACAGTCACTTAATTAATTATAACTCGAGTTAGGAAACTCAAAATTTAAATCCATAAATTTTTCCTGAAACTAAACTCATATATCTTCTTACCATAATTTATCCAGAATTTTTGGTTTCGCCAATTAGTACAGTTTATTCATTAAATATTTCCCTATTTTGCAGTTCAGTGAACCTGACCTCTCTTCAATTAAAATAAATTATCTTATTATATAGAAATCAGATAATGTTTCTGTTTGTTTCTAATGAAGATAGATTCATTAAGGAATCTAAAAATATAAACTCTGACTTATAATTCCTTTTTTACAATTTCTAGTTATTTTCCAAACATGGAACAGGAGATCACAAAGTCACTCTAAACCAGTCTTACAGAAATTTAAATATTTTAGAATACAGAATTCGTTTACATAATCTGTTTCTTTATTATAAAAATAGACTCAAGAAGATTTAATTCTATATCTCATTCACCATTTAATTCCATTTCTACAAGTTTTAGTGATTTTTCAAAACCATGTCACTGTTGTTGTTTCCTAACTATTCCATGCCCAACTCTTACTCTTTCATAGTTTCTTTACATCAAACCTCATTTAGGCATACATAATACCAAAACATGTTCTTAATTAGCTATATCATAAGCTAATCATTACCAAGTATTCACATGCCATTCTCTAATCATATCATAAGGACATACACACAAAATAGCCAAGCCCCTATACATGTCAGAACTTAAAGTAATTCTAGTCACAAAATACCGAGATAACTCGTTGATAGTGTGAGCTGATCTCCGAAGTCCTTACCATTTTTTGAGTTGGCTTTGTGATACTATAAAAAAGAGAGAAAAGAAAGGGAGTAAACATAAAGCTTAGTAAGTTTGCATGTAAATAAATAACAACATTCTAAATGAATTATTAAGATAACCTGAACCTTTCAAACATGAACTTATCTTACCTTCCCTTTGGTACACTATTTGAATTTTCTGTTGAACCATCCGGAATACTAAGGATACATGGGTACCTTTCCACTTTAAACTTACCATTGCCATGCCTTGACATGGTCTAACATGGGATCTTTGCCTTATAGTAGTTTACCAATGCCATGTCTTGACATGGTCTTACATGATTTCCTTGCCTTGTAAAACTTACCAATCCCATGCCTTGGCATGGTCTTACTTGGTATCCTTAAACCCTAATCATGACATTTGTATTCTACACATTCCTAAGGTTCAACGAGAACTTTTAAATATCATTTCTCCGTCAATTGTTACTTGAATCATCAAGGAACAAATTTACAAAATAAATATATAGATGCTGAAAAATAACATCATTAATTATAAATAATAAAACATTGCATTTATTTACCGCAAACTTACCTCGGTACAAAATCCGATCAAATATTTTGATTTAGTCCTCAACCTTTTTCTTTCCTCAATCCAACCCCGAATTTCATTCTTCTTGATATATAATAGCAAATTTAACTTTTCTAATATTCACATTTATCAAAACAGTCCTTAACTCTAACTTTGGCAAAATTACAATTTTGCCCTTAAACTTTTGCATATTTACACTTTTTCAACAAGGCTCGAAAATGAAACTTTATCCCTAATTCTTATATTTTATGACATACTGATCATTTATTTACCTAAGGAAACATCAAATTCCCATTCTAACATGTAGTTATGACCATTAGGTATTTTTACCGATTATGTCGTTTTACTCGTTTTCGCTTAAAATCGCTTAGCTCAAGTTGTTTAACATAATTTCAAGCTTATTATACTACCATAAAACATCAAAATAAACACATTTCACCTATGGGTATTTTTCCAAATATGAACCCTAGGTTACATTATTACTAGAATAAGCTAAATCAAGTTACCGGGACTTTGAAAACGTAAAGAACATTAAAAACGGGGCTTGGAATCACTTACAATGAAGCATGAAAGCTTGAAAAAACCCTAGCTATGAAGAACCCTTGAAATTTCGGCCGAATGAAGAAGATGGGCACATTTTACCATCTTTTTTTCTTTTTTAATCTTTTAATTACCAAATGACTAAAATACCCTTCATTAAAACTTTAGTTATTTTTATCTATGTATGTCCATTTTTGTCCATGAAAACCTAATGGTATAATTATCATTTAAGGACCTCTGCTTCAATTATACTCTTTAATTTAATCCTTTAGCATCTAAAACTCATATTTATCAACTTTTGCAATTAAGCCCTAGTAGGCAAATTAAGCATGCTATCTATAAAATTTTGCATCGATACTCTAACACATGCATCTAATCACTCGGTAAATTATAAAAATTAATCAGAATAAACTTTTCTATCTTAGATTCGTGGTTTCACAACCACTGTTTCGTTTAGACCCTATTTTGAGATGTTTCAAAAATAAAATAAAAGTAAAATCCATAAAAAACTACACTTCTTTTATTTTATTTTAGAATAAGGTTTTTTAAACCTTATTAAACTCCATCTATTTTATATTAATTAGAATAAAGTGTTTCAATCTTACTACACTTCTATTACAATATGGCTTTACAAAGCCTATAAATAAACAAAGTCTATTCCTCTTGTATTATTCGATTTCGACATAGTGAATTTTCTTCTCCTCTACCCATGGTTTTTTTTCCTAAAAAGGTTTCCACGTAAAATTTGTGTATTCTTTATTTTATTTTCACAAATTGGTATCAGAGCTTTCGGGTTGTTCATCTCAGTCACGGTAATGACATCTTTGAAGTATGAAATTTTGCTGTTGGATTGCAACACCAGATTTGTGTTATGGCAGATTAAGATGCAAGCAGTTCTTGTGTAGATGAATCTAGAGGATGCCCTGCTGGGGATAGATAAGATGCCTTTAACATTAACAGATGAAGAGAAGAAGCGTAAGGATCTGAAGGCATTAGCACAACTACATCTGCATTTGTCCAATGAAATTTTACAGGATGTGATGAAGGAGAAGACTGCCGCTGCATTATGGAAGAGGCTAGAACAAATATGTATGTCGAAAACTCTAACAATCAAGTTACATATGAAGCAGTATCTTTATGCTCATCATTTTGAGGAATGTGTGTCTGTACATGAACACTTAACATTGTTTAAAGAAATTCTCTCGAACTTGGAGGCCATAAAGGTTTAGTATGATAAGCAAGAGCTAGGGTTGATTCTACTTTGTTCGTTGCCCCCGTCTTATTCAACATTTAGAGACACGATTTTATATAGCCACGAGTCTCTCATAGTTGATGAGGTTTATGATTCTTTAACCTCATATTATAAGATGAAGCATCTTGTGGTTAAACCCAACTCTCAGGGACAGGGTCTCATTGTTCATGGGAGAGAAGATCGGAATGCTGATGATGATCGTGGAAGAACACAGGAACAGAATCCTCACATTAAATCTAAAGGTAAATCGAAGTCTTCAAATAGAGGTAAAACTTGTAACTTCTACAAGAAGAAAAGGCATATTAAATCTAAGTGCTATAAGCTACAGAATAATATTAAAAGGGAGGCTGTGAATCAAAAGGGGAAGCAACCAGAAAATTCCGGTGAAGCTGATGTTCTAGAAGACTACAGTGATGGTGAACTTCTAGTCGCTTCTGTCAACAATTCTAAAGTGAGCGATGAGTGGATCCTTGATTCGGGCTGCACCTTCCACATGAGTCCCAATCAGGATTGGTTTACAACTTATGAAACAGTATCTGAAAGTCTTGTTTTAATGGGAAATAATGCTTCGTGTAAAATTACAGGTGTTGGAACAATTAAAGTTAAGATGTTTGACGGAGTAGTTAGAACACTTAGCGACGTACGACATGTTCTAGTGTTGAAGAGAAATTTAATTTCATTGAGTACTCTTGATTCAAAAGGGTACACAGCTGAAAGTGGGGTTTTGAAGATTTCCAAAGGTTTCCTTGTTGTGATGAAAGGGTAGAGAAAGACTGCTGAGTTATATGTTTTGCAGGGTTCTACTGTTACTAGTGATGCAACTGTCACTTTCTCTTCCATGTCAGATGATGATATTACTAAACTTTGGCACATGCGCCTAGGGCATATGAGTGAGAATGGCATGGTAGAATTGAGCAAAAGAGGACTTTTTAATGGGCAAGGAATTTGCAAACTAAAGTTATGTGAGCACTACATTTTTGGGAAGCAAAAGAGAGTTCGATTCACCAGAGGAATCCATAACACGAAGGGAACGTTGGAGTATATTCATTCTGATCTGTGGGGGACATCTATAGTGCCTTCGAGAGGTGGAGCTAATTATATGCTAACTTTTATTAATGATTTTTCCAGAAAAGTTTGGGCATTTTTCCTGAAGCAAATAATTATGTGTTTTCCACATTTAATTCTGAGAAAACTATGATTGAAAAATAAACGGAAAAAAATAAAATACCTCTGCACTGATGCTGGGTTAGATTTTTGTTTTAATGAGTTTAATAAACTGTGCAAGTCAGAAAGGATCGTGAGACACTTGACAGTTCGTCATACTCCACAGCAAAAAGGTATTGTAGAACAAATGAACAGAATGATCATGGAGAAGGTTCGATGTATGTTGTCAAATGCCAACTTACCAAAGTCATTTTTGGGCCGAAGCAGCCTCTACTGCATGTTTTTTTATCTCCGATCTCCATCCGTTGCAATTGAGAAAAAGACTCCACAAGAGGTATGGGTTGGTAATCCTGCTAATTATTCTGATTTAAAGATCTTTAGGTGTCTTGCGTATGCTCATGTTGATAATGGAAAATTGGAACCAAGATCCATTAAATGTGTTTTTCTTGGTTATAAAGCTGGTATAAAAGGGTATAAGTTATGGTGTCCTGAAAATAGAAAAGTTTTGATTAGTAGAGATGTTGTTTTTGATGAAATTACTATGCTACCTAACTTATCTCTTAAAGACTCTTCCAATAAAGAAAATCAAAAGCAGGTGGAGCATTAGATTAATCCAGAATCTACAACAGAGTCAACTCCTCAAGCCAATACAAAAATTTAGAATAGAGTTTCTTTTTCACCACAATACTCTATCACCAAAAACAGAACTAGAAGAGAAATTAAACCTCTAAAGAAGTATTTCGAGGTTGATCTAGTTGCTTATGCTTTAAATGTGGTTGAAGATATAAATGTGAACCAAGGGTCATTTAATTATTCTGAGGCGGTTAGCTGTGGAGACTCAGAAAAGTGGATGTTTGTTATGCAAGAGGAGATGGAATCACTCCACAAACATAACGTGGGATCCTGTGAAACTTCCTAAAAGTAAAAAGGTTGCTTGTTGTAAATGGGTGTTTAAAAAGAAAGAAGGAACTCTAGGAGTTGAAGAACCCAGATATAAAGCAAGGCTTGTTGCAAAGGGTTACAATCAAATTCTAGGAGTGGACTTCACAGATGTGTTCTCTCCAGTTGTGAAACATAGTTTGATTCGAGCTTTGCTTGGTATTGTGGCCATACATGATTTGGAGCTTGAGCAGTTAGACGTAAAAACTACATTTTTGCATGGAGAACTTGAGGAGGATATTTACATGCAGCAACCAAAGGGTTTTACAGTTTCAGAAAAAGAGGACTATGTTTGTTTGCTGAAAAAGTCTCTTTACGGTTTGAAATATTCACCAAGAGAGTGGTACAAGAGGTTTGATTCCTTTATGACTTCTCATGATTTCAAAAGAAGTAGTTTTGACAGTTGTGTTTACTTTAAGAAAAATAGTGATGGTTCTTTTGTGTATCTACTTCTTTATGTTGATGACATGTTGATAGAAGCAAAAGATAAAGGAGAGATAAGAATGGTCAAAGCCTAACTAAGTGAAGAATTTGAGATGAAATATTTGGGACCAGTAAAAAAGATACTTGGTATGGAGATTTTTAGAGATAGAAAAGCAAGTAAATTGTACCTAAGAGAGAAGGGGTACATTGAGAAAGTTCTTTGTAGGTTCAATATGCAGAGTGCTAAGCCTGTTAGTACTCCTTTAACAACACATCTAAGTCAGAAGGGGTACATTGAGAAATTTTTTTATAGGATCAATATGCAGAGTGCTAAGCCTGTTAGTACTCCTTTAGCAACCCATTTCAAACTTTCATCGACCTTGTCTCCACAATCAAATGATCATAGTCTAGTGCAGTTGGATTTCCCATGTATGCTATGGTTTGTTCATGTCCAGATTGATCATATACAGTCAGTGCAGTTAGCAGATACATGTCAAATCCCAGTAAAGAACAATGTAAAGTAGTTCAATGGATTTTAAGATACTTACGAGGTACTACTGATGTTTGCTTACAGTTTGGAAGAACTAGGGATAGAGTCATTGAGTATGTTGGTGCTGATTTTGCTAGAGACCTTGAAAGAAGAAGATTTCTCACAGGCTATATCATTACAATCGGAGGTTGTGCAATCAGTTGGAAAGCCACTTCGCAAACTACAGTCGCTTTGTCTACCACTAAAGCTGAGTACATGGAGATTACTGAGGCTTGTAAAGAAGCTATTTAGTTGAAGGGACTCTTTAGTGAACTCAGTGAAGACCTTCAAATCAGTAGAGTATTTTGTGATAGCCCGAGTGTAATCTTCCTTACAAAAGATCAAATGTTTCATGAGAGAACAAAACATATTGATGTTCGGTATCATTTTGTTCGTGATATTATTGCTCGTGGTGATATTGTTGTGAGCAAAATTAGTACTCATGAAAATCCTGCAGATATGATGACTAAGTCACTTCCTATAACCAAGCTTGAGAATTGCTTAGACTTGGTTGGTGTTCATTGTTGAAGTTAAACCCTTAAGGGGTTTTATAGAAGAGGTGGAGAATTTGTTCGTTGAGAGTTCGCGAGGAAGAACTTGTTCATTGAGAATTCACGATGAAGAACTTGTTCACTGAGAATTAGTGTCAAGGTGGAGATTGTTAGAATTAAGTGACTTGAATCCTTATTTAAATAAAATACAGTGGTAAAATAAAATAAAAGTAAAATCCATATAGAACTACACTTCTTTTATTTTATTTTAGAATAAGGTTTCTTTAAACCTTATTAAACTCCATCTATTTTATATTAATTAGAGTAAGGTGTTTCAATCTTACTACACTCCTATTAGAATATGGCTTTACAAAGCCTATAAATAGACATAGTCTATTCCTCTTGTATTATTCGAATTTGACATAGTGAATTTTCTTCTCATCTGCCTGTGGTTTTTTCTCGAAAGGGTCTCCATGTAAAATTTGTGTGTTCTTTGTTTTATTTTATTTTCACATATATGTCGAAAAAATGGTTTAATGAAGTGATGGGATATAATATATGTTGATGGCTGTATTTACTGTATGTTCAGGCAGGTTTGAATATCGAGATATCTCAATATTAGGACAAGAGATTGGTTGTTCAAAGAAATGGCAAACTATGAGTGTTAATTTTTCATGTACTAACTGAAACCTTGTATTAATTGGATTCATGTAGGATTTGATCTTTCTTTGTACCTACTGGCTGCTGTAGGATTATGTAGGAAGGAAAGGGAAAAATCAGGGTCATGTTTCACAACATAAGAGTGTATTGTGTTTTATATTTAATATTGGTACAAAAAAAATACCAAAACTATTAGGAGAATAAAAATCAATTGCTAACTTAGGAGAAAGTGTCAAGTTTAGAGAGTTAAAATATATATTTGAGCCTTATGATTATAATTAAGTATAAACACATAAAATATTATTTATATATAGTTATATAAGTAATATTATACTCTGTAGTTTTTCATAATATATAATTTATATTTAGTTATATATGTTTGAAAATCAAATTGATGAGAATGCATAAATATTATGGAGTAAATGTGTTATTATACTAGTTAGAAAAACCCACACCATCACTACCATTAACCATTTAATAGAGATTGTCCAAAATAGAAACAATCTAAAATATGAGTGATTAAAATAGAAATGATACAAAACATTAGTGATTAAATTGAAAATATTCATAGTTGGGTGATCAAAACAAAAACACGCCAATAATTGGGTGACTAATTCTCTATAATTTACACAAAAAATTAATGCTCTAAAAGGAAATGACTAAAATAAAAACGTACTGAAGTTGATGGACTAAAATGAGGGTAAAATAATATTACCTAACCTTAAATTAATAGTGGGTAACCAAAATGAAAACATATGTTAACGACATTGCTTAAAATATAATTTTTTATTTTAATGACTAAAATAAAAACTTATAAAAATTAGGAAAATAATTGTGTTGTTTACCCAAAACAAGAATGTAATTAAGCCCATCCAAGTTATAAATCATGAAATTAACTTCTTTTTTTAATTTTTATTTTTATAAAAAGTAACTTAGCTCATACATAGGGGGGAAAACCTCCTCAAGATTAGAGATCCACTCCTCAAAATTTTCAAACCAAAATCATATATTTCTCCATCTCCCTAACAATCCCATTAACCACTTTCCTTTCACATATCCCCGACAATATCTCGTGAAGAAGATTGATCACTTCTATAATGCTCAACAAAACTAAAGTATTACTTTAAATAGTTAAAAAAAAAAAAGAACTTTTAAAGCATTTTCTATTTTGATCAATCATCCTTATAATTTGTCTTTTCGAGTTTCCCAATTCTATTAGTAATATTCGAAAGAGTTTTATGCATTTGTCATGCAATAATCAATGTAATAATAGAATTTCTAGAATTAAGACTGTCAAATTTATGGGAGTGATTTACATATGAATATAGAATGGCTTCTTCGTTCAGAAATTTAAAAGTACACACGAAAAAATTATATATTAAATATTTTTGTTAAATTACATCATTACTTATATTAAGCTCTATACTTTTATTAAATCTTGATTCAGTTAGTATCACGAATTAATCGAGACACTAATTTAATTAGAAAATTATAAAATATTTTTTATATGCAAAGTAACAAATATTAATATAAAAATATTTTTTCTTTAATGCTTTTTAATAAAATAATATTATAATCAGATTTAAACTTAAAACATATGAAAATTAAACTTTGAACTTTATTAACATAATCAAAACATCATTTAATTTTAATATAATATTTTATAAATATTGCTTACAAATATTTTTTCCCACTCACATATGTCAAATGTTTGACATATTAAGTGGTGTACACTATATATAAACTGAATTACATAGACAAGTTTGTAATTGAGATATTACCTTAGTTGACTTTTTCTAACAACACCTTAGTTGACCTAGAAAGATTATTACGCTTTATCTCTAATTTATTTGCTTCATTGTTTCTTTCTTTCAATGATAACCCAACAGTATCTTTTGTACTTAAATGTTTTACACTATAGCAGTCAAACTAGATATATGATATGCGCAAAGCATGTATATAGTGGAATACAACTATCCCTTAAATTGATATAAAGTAAAATTCAAGCAAATCCTAGGATGATAACTACTTGCTCCACTTGAACTTATTGACTCATAATTGAAAACCCATAATGAAGCGCCTGTTTGTTGGAAACAATAGCTTCAATCTCCTGTTTCAGCGCTTTAAATATAGAAGCTAACTATAATGTAGGTTTTGACTATGATATGTTTTTCTCTTTTGACTCAATACTTCACCATTCCCATTTATGTTAATCCTTGTGCTTAATCTTTGTTTTTGTTTTATTCACTTCAAAGAAGCCACATTCAACTATATCATTTAAAAAAAAGGACAAAAAAAGAAAATAGAAGAACCACACAATGAGGTACTAGAAATGTGAGTACGAGGTTTTATAAAACTCTTGCAAAGGTTTCTGAAAATGCTTAATATATAAGTTACCCCCTAAAATGTACATTATACCACATTGTAATATTTATATAAAAGAAATTTAAATTGCATACTTAAAGTTCGGCATTATCCAATAAATTATCTTAAAGCCGAATCCTAACAAAAATATGTAATGGTTAGCCAAAGAAACTTTGCCAAGGGCTACACAGTTTTTGTGGTGCCCCAAACCCGACTGAGATGGTCCAACCCAAATCCAAAATTTTACATTAGTCACTTACGTGACTCTCCTTATTGACCGCCAAAATACAACATAGAATCGCCAGTTAAACCACACAATACATGCATTTTACTCAGTTAACCATTAAAACCAATCATACAATCCTAAGTCATGTTTCAACTATCACGATATAGCAAAATAAGAACAGGGGTAGAAAGTCACTTTTTGCATAATGTACATGAAATACTCATAAATCATACCGACAAGTGCTTTGAGCATTTTATTTAAAACTATATTTGAAAATTTCAATTCAAAACAATGATTAAATGTTAGTCAATTTCGAAGTGAAGTTTAGGGATTAAAACGTAAATTTTACAGAATATCCAGGAAAACCTTTTTATGAAATTGAAGATAGCACTTGAAAATTCCACGTATAAAACCTTGTCACGTAAATTTTAAAAGCATTTCATGGTGTTTAAGGCCTCCAATTACATTGTTTAAAAATCATGACATAATTGGAAAGTTAACAAAACATGCTCAAGAACTCAGCCAACCACGTTGAGACATGATTTTTCACATCACAACATCGTCTGGAAGGGTGTTTTCATCGAATAATCTAATAAATAGTGTCTCGACGATGATCCCTCATCACAGCATCGTTTAAATCTCATCACGACGACAACTTTGAAATTTGCCTATATTGTAGTTCCCATGGATCAACTATAGTCTAATCATACTTAGGTACACATATGATCATATTTAGCCATTCCAATGGCTGATCATGTGACCAACACTCCCATTCCAATCCATAATCACATCATGAAACCATATATAATTACAAACCACAAATGGTCTAATTCCATACTTCACTATTACGAACCATTTTCGCATGGCCGTACACATATGCAACACAAGTACTTAAAAACAACCGAGGGTAGTCCTATACATGCCATATCCAAAACTCAACTAAAGGAGTACCAAAAAGGGGCTTTGATAGTGTGGATGACTTCACTTCAATGATCCCGAATCCGATCGCTAACGAGCAAAATCTATAAACAGAGAAACAAAGAAACGGAGTAAGCAATTTATGCTTAGTAAGTTTCGAGCCATAATATACACACAACCAAAGCATAGCATTCAAGTAGCTAAACAATAATTCATATGCACAATTTCTCAAAGACATGCTTACTTCACAATCCCAACTCTTATATTCATACACAAATAACGGCCTAGTTAATGCCGATAGCTCATTTATCATTAGAGCGAATATTCGTACGCACTTACTCATAGTGTGCGAAGCACACACAAAACATACCTTGTTGTTGGGAATTTCACAAGTGCATTAACTGAAAATTTTCCAGCAAGTTCAAAGTTCTCGAATCACATACCTTCGAGTTTATCCGGATATAGCTACTCGTTCAAACGCCTTCGGACATAGCCCGTTATGGTAACCCGCACAAAGGCCTTCGGACTTAACCCGGATATCACAATTTGCACAATTTCCTTGGGCTTAGCCCGATATCATAACTCGCCCAATTGCCTTGGGCTTAGCCCGATATCATAACTCGCACAATTGCCTTCGGGCTTATCCCGGATATCATAACTCACACAATTGCCTTCGGGCATAGCCCGGATATCACTCGAACATTCATACACATCTTTGTTTCAATTTCATAACACAACTTTTATGCACAATTTTACTTAATCAAAAATATCATTTCGCTCAATGGCCACATACAAGGGCACAATTTGATTGCTTATCACTTCGTTCAATCGAATCAAAATCTAAGTTTCGATACTCAAAACTTACCTCGGACGTGGTCGAACGATTTCGACGGCTATTCGACGACTTTTTCCTTCCCTTATCGGATTTAGCTCCCTTTGCTCTTGAGCTTAAATTAACAAATAAATTGGTTTTATCATTTGAGCATCGAAGAGGAATTCAAGATACCTAGCCAATATATATGCTCATTAGGCATCAAAGTCGCATATGTACGAAATCACGAATCGAACTCAACACATTAGTTAATATTCCTCTTAGCCAATTTTCTAAGCCAAGAATAGGCATCAATATGCTTGCCTCTAACCGAATGCATGCACACCAATTTCCCCTTATGTGGCGAATATGCATGTCCATGTTGAGGCCAATTATGCACTTAATACCACACAAAAACAGCATGCATTTTACTAACTAACGATTACATATTGTAGCTCAATACACATCTCTCATGTACTTCATAACCAAACATCATCACAAGCAAATATATACCTTGAAATAGTATATATGTCATGCCAATACATCATGTGCAAACATGTATACACATATAGGTGCAAGGTCAATCTCAAGGGGTTCATACCCATCCAAACACAAATTTTACCAATCAAGTAACAAGCATAAATCATGCTCATGAATGCACCATGGCGAATACATCACAACCATACTCTTTCAACTTCGGTCATGGTTAAACAAAGAATTCAATGTCCTACTCAAGAATACTAAAAAGAAATTTCAAGAGTAGTCAATCCATCATTACATGCATCATCAACAAGCTTCACATTTAGCATGCAATGGCTTTAACACAATATCAACCTTGGCCAAATACCATTTTTCATGGCATAGCAAGGATTTGAACCATGGCTAACATGCACATCAAGTTAGCAACCAAAACAAGCATGAATCTCATGACACAACCTCAAGATACCTTAATCTTGATGCAAGTATAGCCAAATCTCCTTCTAGATCTCTTCTAAACTAAAATGGAGCAAAATTTCCTTCCTTCTTAGAATTTTCAGCCCAAAGAAAATGAGAATGGATGAACCAAATTTTTTCTTTTCCTTTCTCTCAACTCACGGCCAAGGGGGGAGAAGCATGGATGAGACCATTTTTTTTCTTTCTTTGCCCATGCTCTTTATTTTATTATTTCACCTAATGCACCAACAAAACATGTTTCATGACATGTTTTGCCCATCCACTCTTGCCATGGCCGGCCACTTCATGTTGGGGAAATTGACATGCAAATCTCTTATTTTGCATGCATGTTCAACTAGTCATCACACCTTTCCCCATCATACTTTCAAAGTTTACTACTAGGTCCTTTCTAATGAAATTCACATTTATAACTCTAAATCGAAACATCAAAATGTCACACATGAATTAACACATATTATAGGCATCAAAATAAATTATAAATTATTTTTATGCCTCGGTTTTGTGGTCCCGAAACCACCTCCCGACTAGGGTCAATTTTGGGCTGTCACAGTGATCTTAACAAAGCTTAGTGAGTGCTCAAGATGCTACAGAAAACTATAAGATCAAGGTTAAAAGCAAGACTAGTAAACACATGTACACTTATCATTGCTAAACATTTATTCATGTTGATACATTAACATCTTGTGATTATGAAATAAGTATAAAAATACAACACATCAGATATGCAGATATCCACCACACCAATGACTCACAGTGTCTAACATGTTCCAAGTAAATGTAGCATTAAGCTAACACTCTCCAAACAAACCAATAATCGTAATGAATTGAACCATGCTCTACATTCCCTTATCCCTCAAAGCATTTCCCAATAACAAAACACATATATGAGTACTCAAATCCTATGTCATGCCAACTATATCCAATGATTTGAAAAGATCACAAGGCCAATATATCCATATTTGACGTTCATTTTTCTGGTTTATGTACTCTTACACATAATACCAGCTGATCATAGCATATTCAGACATGTTCACACTATAAGTAATCATATTAACACATCATATACATAACACTTCACATATAAGCTTAGTTTGTGAAGTAACACAAGCTTTGGTAAGAACACTTACTCTTGCGACATAGGATAGGTGATTTGGCCACCTAAGCCTATAACACCCCTAACCCGTATCCATCGTCAGAACAGGGATTCAGAGTATTACCTAAACTTTTAGAACATTTTACAATAATTTATGTAAATTACTATTCACTAACTGAGATCATACAAAACGTCCCTTAATTGGACCCTCGAGGCCCAATACGAGCATTAGAACCGAGTCAGGACTTAATCGGGAGCTTTAAGAATTTTGCGCGAGATTACAAAAATTTCCCAAGGTGCAGGGCTCACACGCCCATGTGGCCCAAGTAACACACCTGTGTGACCCTGGGACACGCCCGTGCTACAGGCCGTGTTCGACCCTGTATAACTTTTTGACTTGTGCATACAGCCATGCCACACGCCCATGTGCTAGGCCGTGTGGTTAATTAATTTAATTCAAAATTAGGTACAGGTTTCATACGACCAAGACATACGTCCGTGTCCTAGGCCATGTAGCACACATGGCTGAGAAACACGCTCGTGTCTCTGCCTATGTGCTTAATTCTGAGCATTATGTTTCTCAAAATTAAGGTGCAAGGGACACATAGCCTACCTACATGTCCATGTTACCATGCTGTGTGTCACACATAGTCTAGACACATGCCCATGAGTCTTCCCATGTGGACAAAATAAAGTCATTTCCTAGCCTCATTTGTCACCCAAATTTACCATTTTCCTACACTAAAACACACATCCAAATACCAACCAATTCATGCATTCAAATTTAGCAGATTCTATCATTCAGCAAGGCATATCATTACATGTATATATGTTTATAATCTTACCTTGGTATATTCCATATGTTAGGAAAATTTTGAACAATCACTTAACATATATTTAGCTACCATAGCATGACATTACAAGTATATCAAAACAACCATTACTAGCTATTCCAATGGCCAGATTACAAACATCATTTTCAGGCCACTAGAGTGTGACTATGCTCCAATAATCTCCAACCTTCTCGAGTTTCTGAGCACTATAAAACAGGGAAAATAAAACGGAGTAAACATTACATGCTTTGTAAGTTCGTATAACGAAAACTAAACTTACCAAACCCCTTTATTAAATCTAAGCATACAATATCATGTTTTCCATCTATTAGCAAAATTTCCTAAACACATGCATTCAATCAAACATGTTAGTCACCAAAATCTTCATATTAATCAAGTAAACATAGATGAGCTCATCATGCCACATTCTTTCAAGTCATTATTATTTCATCTCATAATTCTCATACCATTTCAAGACTTATGTCTGTTGAATCATTGAATTTCCAATGGACGCTCAAGTAGTACACTTGTAACAGTCCGATTTACAACCCTAGTCGAAATAGTGGTTTTGGGACCACAAATTTGAGTCAGAGAAATGTTAAAATATTATTTTTTGTGTCTTTGATGTGTGAATTAGCATGTTTGAAATTTTCGTTTGAAAATTTGAATGTTTGTGTGCTGATTTAATAAAAAGGACCTAATTCGTAAAATGTGAAAGTTGTGTGCTAGATGTTAAAAGTGCCTATTTGACTTGCCTTTAGAATTGAGACGTCCTTATGTGGTTATTATGCCATTTACATGTATAATGGACATAAATGGCCTTATTATATGTGATTTTAAAATGGTTTATTAAAGGGGTATTTTGGTCATTACCATATTAAATATATATTAAATAAAATAAAACATGTTAATGGATGAATCACTCATCCTTATTACCAAAAATCACAAGAAAAAGAAAAGATAAAAGCTTACCTAGGGTTCAGCCTTGGTTTCCATTGATTAAGGTATGAGTTTTACTTTGTTTTTGATGATTTCTACGGTTTTGTGATCGTTGTTAAGTGTTTTAGCAAGCCTATGCTTAAATTCGTGAAAATTATGATTATTTGATGAGATTCCATTGATGAATACATGAGGTTTGTGATATTAAATGATGAATTATGAAAGCTTAGTGCTTGATATACATGTTTTATAAAGTGATTTTTAGTAAAATTGTATAAAATGGGTTAAATTATGAAATTTGTAAATTGAGAGACTAAAATGTGAAATAAATGAAATATGTGGACTTGTATGAGAGCTAGGGAAATTGGTTTAAGCTTGTGTACAAGCAAACCTTGTGTGTTTTATGATTTTCTGAATTAGGGACTAAAGTGTCGAAATGTGAAAATGTGAGGGCTAGTTTTCGATATGTCTTAATTGTGTGTATATGGATTGGTTTGAATTATTTAGTGAATGAAAGGGTTAATTTTGAATACATATAGATCAAGAAAAAAGGAATTAAGACTTAGACCGAGGGAAGTCGAAGATTATAGAGTAAGCAATCTAAGTTGACAACTCCGAGTACGAGGTAAGTTTGTACGTAAAACTTGATATTGAAAGTATGTTTTGATATGTGATGATACATAGATTGTATATATATTTGATTTGGATGAATACGATGAGAAATCAATGGTATCTGGCTCTAAGTGTTCGATTTAAACTAGCTTCGGCTATATGAGGCACTAAGTGTGCGATACTGAGATAACTTTGGTTAATTGAGATGGCACTAAGTGTGCGGAATTATTATAGCTTCAGCTAATCCTTAAAGCACTAAGTGTGTGGATGTTTAAAGCATTGGTAATCTTAGGAAAGTCTTAAAATATCCGAACAAGAGGTGAGAATAAAAATGAATGAATTCGGGAAAGTTCACGTCGGTATGATACTTATGTGGTAGATGGTGTTATTCTTATAAAGTTCATTGAATTGATAAGAACATGTGAATGATGTTGGCTTAAAATTGATAGATGAATTGAGAAGTTATAAGTATTTATGTGTTGATGTTTTATATTTTATATAATGTTGATAATTTTGGTACGAGCTTACTAAGTTTTTGAAAGCTTACTTTATGTATGTTTGCATTGTTTTATAGATATCAAATCTACTGTGAGCTAGCGGATTGTCGAGGATCGTCACCACACTATCGAATCTTATTTTGGTACCTTTTGAAAATGTATATAGTAAAATATGGCAGGTATAGGCTAGAAGTACTTTGGATAGGTTTTGTAATGTTTATATTTAGCCATGTGATATGGCTTGGTATGGATGTGATTATGATATGGTTTTGATATATGAATTATGAGGTAATATTATATATTTGGTGTGTTTATTTATGAATATAATAAATAGTAAGATTAGTAAACTTTTAAAATGTGTTAGCTAAGGTTATTCATAAGTTTTGATCATGAAATTGAAACATATGTTTGGTATGATTTTATTTTAGATTTGTTATGATTTGGTTGAAGTAATGAAATGGAAATTTGGTTGGAAATGTTATGTCATGAATGAATTATGTTTTAGTTGTGAATTATTCATAAAATGTTGTGCAATTATGCTTGGTTTGGAGCTTATAGGTTTGACCCAATTGGGGTGGAAAGTTGGCTATTCAAATGTCCTATTTTTGTCCACATAGGTAGGGACACGGGCGTTTATCTCAACCGTGTGCAACACATGGCTATGTTGCTCGACCGTGTGTTCCCTGGGGTACCCTACAATTGTAAGTCGACTCGAGCATGGCCAAGGCACAAGGGGGTGCGGCTAGCCGTGTGGCCTAACTCAGATTCGACCATGGTCGAGGCATATAGGTGTGTCTTGTGGCTGTGTGAGTAAGTCAGTAGGTTTGCTCTATTCTGACATGGCCTAGACACACTGGCATGTCTATTGCCGTGTAATACACATGGCCTGTTCACACGGACGTGTGTCCTGTACTTCTTTGAAAAAATTTCAAGTTTTGAAAAAATTTTGTATGTATTCAGTTTAGTCCCGACCCATTTCTAAAGCATTTTTAAGGTGTCGATGACCTATATAAGGGACTTTATATTGATGTTGATCTCTAATGTTTTAATAATTATGAAATGAAAGTTAAATGTTCAAATTTGTCTGGTAATGCCTTTAACCCTAGTCCAGCGACAGATACAGGTTAGGGGTGTTACATTTTATTCCTATCAAAGCTATGGTTCAGTCAGTTCTAGGACTACCATAGAGTATGTGAGTCTAGCTATACATGCCATATTTATGAACTGTTATAGTATGATGAATCCTGACATTGAAATGTACTTTTTATAGAAAATGGATCCTGAAAGAGTCGTAGCGGACGACGTCGAAAGCAATGCGCCCGCTCTTGCGCAAGGGATGGCGCCATCCAATTCTAGACTAGCTACGAGTAGCCGTGATGGTGAGGCTAGACAAGCCTTCTATCAAATGATGAACGATTGGTTTAGGAAATATATTAGAACCAATCTGGCTGTACAACAACCTCCAGCCCCAGTTAATTTTCCTCAAACTCCTGTTATGCCACCAGTGAATCTGGTTCAGTTAAGTAAACCACCAGTTGATAAGATTAGAAAATATGGGGCTGAAGAGTTCTGAGCTACAACATGCGATGATGCTGAAAAAGCAGAGTTTTGGCTAGAGAACACAGTAAGAGTGTTTGATAAATTATCATTAAATCCTGAAGAATGTATAAAATGTGTTTGACATCTGTGGTTCTGAGTGAACGGGTTACTTGGGATTTCTTTCAAGCTGAATTTCGGAAGAAATACATTGGTCAGAGATTCATCGATTAGAAACATAAAGAATTTCTTGAGCTTAAACAGGGTCGTATGTCTGTCACAGAATATGAATGGGAATTTGTAAGATTAATTCAATATGCTTGTGAATGTGTAAAAGATTCGAGGATGGCTTAAATGAAGCTATTTGTTTATTAGTCAGGATTCTGGAAATTAACAAATTTGTTGTACTAGTTGAACAAGCATGTAAAACTGAAGATCTCAGGAAAGAGAAAAGAAAAGTTGATTTTGAAGCTAGGGAGGTATGAAAGAGATTATTGGGCAAGTCATTCAATCTGGATCAAAGAAGTTTAGAGATGATAAAAGCCGTTCAAAGGTTAGTGTGGGACAATCGAATAAAGATCATGTTAGATTGCAATCAAGCTTTAAAGCTCCAGCTACG
This sequence comes from Gossypium arboreum, assembly GCF_025698485.1. Lineage (NCBI taxonomy): Eukaryota > Viridiplantae > Streptophyta > Magnoliopsida > Malvales > Malvaceae > Gossypium > Gossypium arboreum. Next base: position 30,093,004 of record NC_069078.1, read on the forward strand.
TCTGTTGCCAGTGTTGGTAATGCAAAGAATGAAAAACCTGAGTGTGATCAATGTGGAAGATGACATTTTGGAGAGTGTTGGGAAAAAGGTAATAACCGAGCTTGTTACAGTTGTGGTTCACGAAATCATTTTATAAAAGATTGTCCAAATTTAGCTGAAAAAGATAATGTTCTGAATTAGAGGTCAAGTGGTAATATTTCTCATGGTAAACCTCCCAGAAATGTGAGAAATGTAAGCGATAGTCAGAGAGGAACAAAAGATACTGCTGTCAGATCAGAGGCTCGTGCACCTACTAGAACGTATGCTATTCGAGCTCATGAGGAAGCTTCATCACCAGATGTGATTACGGGTACATTTGCTATTTATGATTCTTCTGTGATTGCTTTGATACATCCTGGATCAACACATTCATATATATACATGAACTTAGTGAATAGTAAGACTTTGTCTGTAAAGTCTACTGAATTTGTAATTAGAGTTTCGAACCCCCTAGGCAAATGTGTTTTGGTTGATAAAGTCTGCAAGAATTGTCCGTTAATGTTTTGAGACACATGTTTTTCGGCTAATCTGATGATGTTACCTTTTAATAAATTTGATATAATTCTAGGTATGGATTGGTAACTTTGCATGATGCTGTTGTGAATTGTAAACAAAAAACTATTGATTTGAGATGCAAGAATGATGAAATAGTCAGAATTGAATCTAATGATTTGAATGGTTTATCGGTAGTGATATCCTCGATGTTAGCTCAGAAATATGTGAGAAGAGGTTGTGAAGTTTGCTTAGCATATGTTCTTGATAGTAAAGTGACCGAAAAGAAGATTGAATTAGTACCAATTGTGGGTAAGTACCCGGATGTGTTTCCTGAAGAATTGTTGGGTTTGCACCTATTTGAGAGGTAGAGTTTGGTATTGAGTTAGTGCTTGGGAGGACTCCGATTTTGATAGCTCCGTACAGAATGGCACCTACTGATTTAAAAGAATTGAAAGCACAGTTGCAAGAGGTAACAAGTAGAGGCTTTACGCGACCGAGTTTCTCTCCCCGGGGTGCGCCAGTTCTATTTGTGAAAAAGAAAGACGGAACTATGAGAATGTGCATCGACTACCGCCAGCTCAATAAGGTGACTGTAAAGAATAAATACCCATTGCCATATATTGATGACATGTTTGATCAGCTGAAAGGGGCTACAATGTTTTTAAAAATAGATTTGAGATCAGGCTACTATTAGTTGCGAGTTAAAGACTCTGATGTGCCGAAAACTGCCTGCTGAACAAGGTACGGACATAATGAGTTTTGGGTTATGCCTTTCGGACTTACTAACGCACCTACTATTTTTATGGATTTGATGAATAGAATTTTCAGATCGTATCTAGATCAATTTGTTGTTGTATTCATTGATGACATATTAATTTATTCACATGATGAATTTGAACATGCCGAGCATTTGAGATTAGTGCTACAGACTTTGTAAGATAAATAATTGTATGCGGAGTTCAGTAAATATGAATTCAGGATATGAGAAGTTGGTTTTCTGGGTCATATTGTATCAGCATCTAGTATTCGAGTTGATCCGAACAAAATTTTAGCTATTTTGGATTTGAAACCTCCGAGAAACGTCTTTGAAGTCTGCAGTTTTCTAGGACTTGCTGGTTATTATAGAAGATATGTAAAAGGTTTTTCAATGATTGCAACTCCGTTAACAAAACTGCTTCAGAAAGATGTGAAATTTCTGTGGTCTAAAAAGTGTTAGAACAATTTTGATCAGTTGAAAACTTTGTTAACTGGAGCTCCGGTATTGCTACAACCCAAATCGGGTAAAGTATTTGTGATATACAATGATGCTTCGTTGATTGGTCTGGGATGTGTTTTAATGCAAGAAGGCAAAGTCATTGCTTATGCTTCGAGACAGTTGAAGCCGCACAAAAAGAATTATCCGACGCACGACCTTGAGTTAGCTGCGATTGTGTTTGCTTTGAAGATCTGGCTTCACTATATTTTTGGTGAGAAATGTCACGTTTATTCTGAACATAAGATTTTGAAATATTTGATGACTCAGAAAGATTTGAATCAGCGACAGAAAAGATGGTTAGAATTGCTAAAAGACTATGATCTTGTGATTGATTATCATCCGGGTAAAGCAAATGTTGTTGCTGATGCTTTGAGTCGAAAATAATTGTTTGCTTTGCATACTATGAATGCTCATTTGGTTTTGACCGATAATGGTTCAGTTTTAGCTAAATTAAAAGCAAGACCTTTGTTCTTACACCAAATTATCGAAGCTCAAAAGATTGATAATGAGATTTTAGCTAAAAGACCTCAGTGTGATGTAGAGTTTGATTCAGAATTTAGAGTTGATAAAGATGATTGTTTGAGACTCCGAGATTGAATTTGTGCTCCAAGAAGTTCAGAGTTAATTCAGATTATTTTTGAGTGAAGCTCATAATGGCGGTTATCTGTGCATCGGGTAGTACGAAAATGTATAACGATTTAAAACAGCATTACTGGTTGTCCGAAATAAAAAGAGATATCTCTGAATTTTGAAATGTTTGATCTGTGAACAAGTTAAAGCTGAACATCGGGTGCCATTTGGTTTGTTACAATCAATTATGGTTCCGAAATGGAAATGGGATTGAGTGACAATGGATTATGTTTCAGGTTTACCCTTGTCTCTGAGAAAGAAAGATGTAATTTGGGCTGTAGTTGATCAATTGATGAAATTAGCTCATTTTATTCTGGTTAGATCTGATTACTTACTTGATAAATTAGTTGAGTTATACATTTTCGATATTGTGAGATTGCACGGTGTGCCATCATCTATTGTATCAGACAGAGATCCGAGATTCACATTTCGATTATAGAAGAAATTGCAAGATGCTCTGAGTACTAAATTGCACTTTTGTACAGCCTTTCATCTGCAAATGGGCGGTCAATCCGAGCGGATTATTTGATACTCGAGGATATGTTGAGATGTTGCATTCTTAAGTTTAAAGGTACGTGGGAACAGTATTTGCCTTTGATTGAATTAGCTTATAATCACAGTTTTCAATCGAGCACTAAAATGGCACCGTACGAAGCTTTATATGGTCGCAAATGCTGTACACCTTTGTATTGGATGGAGCTCAGTGAAAATAAGATTCACGGGGTTGATTTGAAATTGAACGGAAAGTGAAAGTGATCCGAGATAGCCTGAAAACAGCTTCTGATCGTCAGAAATCATATGCAGATTTAAAAAGAAAAGACATTGCATTTGAGATTGGTGACAAGGTGTTTTTAAAGGTATCTCTATGGAAGAAAGTGCTTCAGTTTAGTAGAAAAGGTAAATTGAGTCTGAGGTTCATTGGGCCATATAAGATTACTGAGCGTATTGGGCTGGTAGCATATAAACTGTTGTTGCCACTAGAGTTAGAAAAGATTCATGATTTGTTTCATGTATCGATGTTGTGACAATATAGATCTGATCCATCGCATGTGATATCTCCGTCTGAGATTGAAATTTAGCTTGATATGACTTACGAAGAAAAGTCATTCGGATCTTAGCTCGAAAGGTTAAAGAACTGCGAAATAAGAAAATTTCGTTAGTAAAAGTGATGTGGCATCGACATGGTATTAAAGAGGCCACGTGGGAGCCGAAAGATGTTATAAGATGACAATATCCGAATATGTTTAACGGTGGGATTTTTAGGGACAAAAATCCCTAAAAGGGGAGAATTGTAACAGTTCAGTTTATACCCTAGTTGAAATAGTGGTTTCGAGACCACAAATTCGAGTCAGAGAATTGTTAAAATATTATTTTCTGTGTCTTTGATGTGTGAATTAGCATGTGTGAAAGTTTCATATGAAAATTTGAATGTTTGTGTGCCAATTTAATTAAAAGGACCTAATCATGTAAAACGTGAAAGCTGTGTGCTAGATGTTAAAAGTGCCTATTTGACTTGCCTTTATAACTGAGAGGTCCTTATGTGGTTATTATGCCATTTACATGTATAATGGACATAAATGGCCTCATTATATGTGATTTTAAAATGGTTTATTAAAGGGGTATTTTGGTCATTACCATATTAAATATATATTAAATAAAATAAAACATGTTAATGGGTGAATCATTCATCCTTATTGCTGAAATCACAAGAAAAAGAAAAGAGAAAAGCTTACCAAGGGTTCAACCTTGGTTTCTTTTGATTAAGATTATCGGTTTTTGATGATTTCTATGTTTTTGTGATCGTTGTTAAGTGTTTTAGCTAGCCCATGCTTAAATTCATGAAATTGTTGATGATTTAATGAGATGCCATTGATGAAATCATGAATTTTGTGAGATTAAATGATGAATTATGAAAGCTTAGTGCTTGATATTTATTTTTTATAAAGTGATTTTTAGTAAAATCTATAAAATGGGTTAAATTGTGAAAGTTGTAAATTGAGGGACTAAAATGTGAAATAAATGAAATATGTGGACTTTTATGAGAGCTAGGGAAATTGGTTTAAGCTTTTGTACAAGCAAACCTTGTGTATTTTGTGATTTTGTGAATTAGGGACTAAAGTGTCAAAATTTTGAATATGTGAGGGCTAGTTTGCAATATGTCTTAATTGTGTGTACATGGATTGGTTTGAATTTTTTAGTGAATAAAAGGGTTATAGATCAACAAAAGAGGAATTCAGACTTAGACTGAGGGAAGTCGAAGATTATAGAGTAAACAATCTGAGTCGACAACTACGAGTACGAGGTAAGTTCGTACGTAAAACTTGATATTGAAAGTATGTTTTGATATTTGATGATACATATATTGTATATATATTTGATTTGGATGAATACGATGCAAAATCAATGGTATCTGGCATTAAGTGTGCAATTTAAACTAGTTTCGGCTATATAAGGCACTAAGTGTACAATACTGAGATAACTTCAGTTAATTGAGATGGCACTAGGTGTGCGGAATTATTATAGCTTCAGCTAATCTTTAAAGCACTAAGTATGTGGATGTTTAAAGCATTGGTAATCTTAGGAAAGTCTTAAAATATCCGAACAAGAGGTGAGAATAAAAATGAATGAATTCGGGAAAGTTCAGGTAGGTATGATACCTATGTGGTAGATGGTGTTATTCTTATAAAGTTTTTTGAATTGATAAGAACATGTGAATGGTGTTGGCTTAAAATTGATAGATGAATGAGAAGTTATAAGTATTTATGTGTTGATGTTTTATATTTTATATAATGTTGATAATTTTGGCACGAGCTTACTAAGTTTTTGAAAGCTTACTTTATGTATGTTTGCATTGATTTATAGATATTGAATCTACTGTGAGCTAGGGGATTGTTGAGGATCATCACAACACTATCGAATCTTATTTTGGTACCTTTTGAAAATGTATATAGTAAAGTATGGCATGTATAAGCTAGAAGTACTTTGGATAGGTTTTGTAATGTTTATATTTAACCATGTGATATTGCTTGGTATGGATGTGATTATGATATGATTTTGATATATGAATTATGAGGTAATATTATATATTTGGTGTGTTTATGTATGAATATAAGAAATAGTAAGATTAGTAAACTTTTAAAATGTGTTAGCTAAGGTTATTCATAAGTTTTGATCATGAAATTGAAACATATGTTTGGTATGATTTTATTTTAGATTTGTTATGATTTGGTTGAAGTAATGAAATGGAAATTTGGTTGGAAATGTTATGTCATGAATGGATTATGTTTTAGTTGTGAATTGTTCATAAAATGTTGTGCAATTATGCTTGGTTTGGAGCTTATAGGTTTGACCCAATTGGGGTGGCAAGTTGGCTATTCAAATGTCCTATTTTTGTCCACATGGGCAGGGACACTGGTGTGTGTCTCAACCGTGTGTGACACACGGCTTTGTTCCAGGGCCGTGTGTTCCTTGGGGTACCCTAGAATTGTAAGTCGGGCTCGAGCATGGCCATGGCACATGGGCGTGTGGCTAGCTGTGTGGCCTAAGTCAGATTCGACCATAGGCGAGGCACACGGGCGTGTCTTGTCGCCATGTGAGTAAGTCAGTAGGTATGCTCTATTCTGACATGGCCTAGACACACTGGCGTGTCTATTGCCGTGTAATACACACGGCCTGTTCACAGGGCCTGTGTCCTGTAGTACTTTGAAAAATGTTTAAGTTTTGGAAAAAATTTGTATGTGTTCTATTTAGTCCTGACCCCTTTCTAAAGCATGTTTAAGGTCTCATTGACCTGTATAAGGGACTTTATATTGATGTTGATCTCTGATCAAAATGAAATGAAAGTTAAATGTTTCGATTTGTCTGGTAATGCCTTTAACCCTAGTCCAGCGACGGATACAGGTTAGGGGTGTTACAACACTCGAGGCGTACGATTCAATAATTTGTCAATTCTTATTCATGGGTACCCATTAGGGCACTTAATCAAGTAGCACACTCTCAAGCCACAAATCGTATAACAAGGTTGCCAGTCCAAGCTAAATCCTTTATATAACGTATGCTTAGAATAGCTTAATTAGGATTACCAGTCCAAGCTAAACCCTAATCATAACGTATACTCCAGAGGTATTATATCAGGATTTCCCATTCGGGCTAAATTCTTTCTATAATGAGGTCAATCGGATTACTTGTCCAAGTTAAATCCCGTCTGCAACAAATGTAGGACCTCATCCATTTCGGGAAAGCACTGTAACACCCCTAACCCGAATCCGATTGCCAAATTAAGGCTAAGAGGTATTACCGAACTAAACATTTAATTATCTCATTCACATTGTCAATAAACATAAAGAAAGATCGAGCGGAAATACATATTGATATTTAAGTTATACGCCATTTTCGTATGGCCAAAATATTTACAATTTCAAAACATCGCTATCTTCAGCCTAACCTATACATGCCATATCGAGTCCAAAATATAACTGTACCCAAAAAGATCGATAGTGTGATGAACTACTGACGATCCCCGAGTCGATGGCCAAAATCAACAATCTATAAAACAAATAAATAAAGAATAGAGTAAGCTTTCAAAGCTTACTAAGTTTTAAGCATCACAAACAATTAAAGACTTATCGAAAATCGAAACATTCATTTAAACAGACTTATTCTCACTTCAAATTGCTTCATGGCCGAATAGACATAAACATATACATAGATTTTTCAGCACAAGTTTTTCTTCTACTTAAAGTTCATATGATGCATTTAAATCAAACAATCTCATATATTAACAACATTTGACCGAATAGGTCATTGTTTTACTCGTAGATATAACAATCATTCACACTTAAATATCATTGTTTAATACTAATAATTTACAAAATCATTGACTGAATGTACATGAGTACATAAAGAAATTTTAACATATAATTCATATACAAATATACCATGACCGATTAAATCATTCTCATATTCGCAGATATAACCATCAATCATATTTATATATATATTCTTCTTTGATGCTAATGATTCACTTCGAAATCAATTCTCCGATGAGCAAGTAATACGTACCTGAACATCTTAAATGTATAGTACTTACTCAACGATGGTTTACTGCGAACATTCAATATCGTAATCTTACTTAACTTACTGGCATTAAGCCTGTCAGGTCTTTGAACTTGAAACCAATTACCAGCACAAGCCTGCGGGAATTTAAACCCGGTATAATACCAGCTCGAAGCCTGTGGGACTTTAGCCCAGACATATTTCCAGCACGTAGCCTGCGGACATTAAGTCCGGTTATAATTCCAGCACATAGCCTGCGGACTTTAAGTCTGAATATAATTCCAGCACATAGCCTGCGGACCCTAAGTCCGGATATAATTCACTGAATATCATGTATACTTATTTGCAAGAAAATTCAATTCACATAACATCTCACAATCATAGTTCATTTATTCCATTCGATTAATAGCATAACATGAGCACCATTCATATAACTTTTGGCTCAATAACATACATAAGAATATATACCCATTTTACTTTCCAAGCTTAACTTCTAATGTCTATTCGGCTTTAAGCCTTAAACATAAATTATTTGTCACTCAACTGTATTCAAATTGAATCAATAGATCGCAGTACAGTTATCATATACATATCAAGACATTATCAATTACGTATTAAATGTGACTATTCAAAACTTACCTCGGATATACTTGAACGGTTGCGGAAAGGCTACTCAACTACTTTCTCTTTTCCCCTATCCAACTTCGTCCCTCTTTGCTCTTGAGCTTAATTTAAAACAAATAGATTTATTTAATTACTTAACCAAGATCATTTACTATTTAATCACTTATCAAATAGGCAATTTAATTTAATACATGTATATCATATAGTTAATGTACAAATGACCTTAATAACTAGTTATTTAAACACCATATATATATATTCCCTACTCATGCACAACCAAACACATTACTAGGCCTTATCAAGTTTATAATTATAAGCATGTATACGTTAAGACAAATTATATATTCAATAAATTCTACAGGTATGGTTATTTATATTTTAATTGCCAAATCATAAGTTGATCAAAACTATTTCAATTGACTTCATTTATAACAAACAATCAATATGGTCACCTATGTCAAACAATGACCGAACCATGTAATCATGCTCATGGCCGATCCTATCTTGCTCTAATCAAGGTCATAACCCACTTTAAAATTTTTAGCCTTTCATGCACTCATCTCTAATGTTAATTAAGTAATGCCGAATGTCACCAACTAAATGGCATACTCACACTCACATGCATAAAAGTTATCCACACCTTCTATAGCTCATTCGGCATTTACAATTTAACCTTACTCAAGCTTCATATAAATTTTTCTTGATCGGATACAAAATTAACTTAAAATCCAATCGATCAAACTTTAACATGTTCATAGCTCTTTTAACAAAATTTCATTCATGTTTCTATCACCACATAATTATGAACTATTTAAAAACTTTCATATTACACCATTTCAATTTATGGCAATATGCCAAATGCACAAACTTAAAAAAAAATCAAAATTTAACTTTCTTCACTTCAATTAACCACTACTTATTCTTCAAAACATCAAATACAATATGAATAACACCTAAACATTTATATCCGAATTTGCTAGCACATACGGCCTTTGGCCAAATGTTATTAAACTCAAGCCACAATAATATTATTCCTTAAGACACTTTCAAAAACCACATTCGTCACCTCCCTTCCACAATTTAACAAATGTCAAATTCACTTACAAGCACATATATATATAACATATAAAGCATTAACATTTTTCATCATGAATCTATAACGTAACCAAATGCTTAATTCATCACCCAAATTCAAAATTTTGACATGGGCTAAGTAAGGAACTTGATAATTAACCTAAAATAAGCTAAAATTTCAAAATCTAACATAATTTACTAACCTTGTCTCAAGCTTAAGATGACCGAATGGTTTGCTCCTTTTTCTTTCTTTGAAATCGGCTAAGAAGAACAAAGATGAATATTTTGTTTTCTTCGCCCCTTTTCTATTTTTAATTATCATTATTATAAAATATAAAGCCATTTAGTTGCCATTATACTAATAGTTAATACATATATTTTACATTAAATAACAACATGGCTAGCCACTATCTTAAAATGGATAATTTGACATGCAAGTCCATTCTTTTTATATCATGCATTAATAAACCATTATAATTTAACCTATCACATTTTCAAAATGTCTCACATACGTCCTATTTAATAAATTTCACATACAAATGATAAAATCAAAACATGAAAATTTCACACATACACTTACACATATAAAATAGCCTAGAATATAACGGTTAATTATTTTTTTGTGACTCGATTTTGTGGTCCTGAAACCACTTTCCGACTAGGGTCAAAATAGGGCTGTCACAAGCACAAATATTCATCGAAATTTAATATTCAATCGGGACTTAACCCCATTTCACCAGTACAAGCATGTCTTAAACTATGCATTATAACATTCAAGTAATGCATTCCAATATAAGTCACATTACATGCAAGCATAACATTCAATTAACATAATTACATACTCGATTAAGTTACACAAACTCACCTCAACACTTTTTCGCGTATAAAATCTACTAATCGAAACCTTTTTCTTTTCCTCGGTCTAACCTCGAATTTGTGTTGTCCGGCTCTATATAAATAGCTTTAATCATCAATTTCTCATATTTCATATCTATTTGAACTCAATTTACGCCCTAGATAAAATTACCATTTTACCCCTAACTTTTCTATATATTCCAATTTCGTCCCTAGGCTCGGAAAATGAAACTTATGCAATTTAGTCCCTATTCCAAGCTTAACCAAAATCCCATTACAAAATTTACAGCACATGTATTCATAAAAATTCAAAATTTTTCATCAAATTTCACAACTTTACATTTTAGTCCCTAAATTATGTTTTCATCAAAAATCAATTTGTAAAGGTTGTTGATCTATCAACAACCTTTCATTTTCTACCTTAAATTTCTTATTTTCAGCATATACATCCATGACCCATTTCCCATACTTTGATAACTTTTTAAATTAATCCCCTAAATAGATAGTTTAAGCTATCCCGGTTTCAAAAATATCAAAATTACTAAAACGGGACAAGGAAACTTACCCAATTAAGGCTTGAAAGTTTTTTCTCTCTCTCTCCTAGGGTTACCATATAATTTTGGGGTTGAAGGTGACAAAAATAATAAGATGATATCTTTTACCATCTTTTTAATTAATTAATTATTTCAATTTCCAATTTAATCCCTACTCTTTTCTAATTTTTCCATGGATGAGTCACCAAAAATCTACATACTTTTCTTTAATCGTCTAATTACCATATACGGACCTCTAGATTTGAATTCCATAGCTATTTAATCCTTATAGCTACTAGAATTCAACTTTCTCTTTTTATGTGATTTAGTCCTTCTCGTAATTAAGCACTTAATCGATAAAATTTTTGTATCAAAATTTTCACACGACATGTCTGTCATAATACAGACCATATTATAAAATAAAAATAAACTTTATTTTTGGATCAAATTTGTGGTCCTGAAACCACAGTTCCTATTTCACTGAAAAATGGGCTGTTATAAATCTCCCCCTTAGGGATTTTTGTCCTCGAAAATCTTACCAGTAAAAAGATTCAGGTATTGCTTCCTCATAGTGTCCTCCGGTTCCTAGGTAGGCTCATTTATAACATGTTGTTGCCAAAGAACTTTTACTAAAGCCACATTTTATTTATTAACTCTTTTGTTTCCCCAGCTAAGAAGGCTGAATCTCTACCTTTGTCAGAGAGATAACATGTGAAGGATTGGATCGATACCACCGTAGCATAGACACATGACAAACATTATGAATCTGATCAAGTTCTGGTGGTAAAGCTAACCGATATGCAGCCGGTCCGATTCTTTCTGTAATCTTATATGGTTCAACGAACCGTGGATTCAGTTTTCCTTTGCGACCAAACCGAAGAACTTTCTTCCAAGGCAATACCTTCAAGAATACCTTGTCACCGACTTGAAATTCTATTTCCTTTCATTTAAGATCAACACAGGACTTTTGACGGTTAGAGGCTACTTTCAAACTGTCTCGAATTACTTTCACTTTTTCCTCGGTTTCACGGACTAAGCCAACTCTGTGTAACTTTTTCTCACTGAGTTCTGTCCAATACAATGGAGTTCTGTATTTGTGGCCATACAAAGCTTCATACGATGCCATTTTGATGCTGGACTAGTAACTGTTATTATAAGCAAATTCAACCAAAGGCAAATACTTTTCCTAGTTACCTTCAAACTCAAGTATATAACATCGAAGCATATCTTCCAAGATCTATATTACCTGCTCAGATTGACCATCTGTCTGGGGATGAAATGCAGTACTAAAGTGTAACTGAATACCCAGAGCTTCTTGCAATTTTCTCTAGATTCGAGATGTAAATCGAGGGTCTCTATCTGAAATAATGGAGATAAGCACTCCATGCAATCTGCAATTTTAGAAACATATAATTTAGCCAATTGTCCAAAGAATAATCCATACGTACTGGAATAAAGTGTTCAAACTTGTTGATCAACAATTATCCAAATGACATCTTTCTTCTTTGGAGACAGGGGTAACCTCGATACAAAGTCTATAGTAATTCTTTCCCATTTCCATTCCAGTATCGTAACTGGCTGTAGTAGTCCAGAAGGCAACTGGTGTTCAGCTTTTACTTGCTGACATATCAAACATTTAGATACAAATTTAGAAATATCCCGTTTCATTCCTGACCACTAGTACATCTTTTTCAGATCATTATACATTTTATTACTACCAGGATCTTCATTCAGAATCTTTTGTACTAGTTTTGAACCTTTTGGTATACATACTCTGCCTCTGAATAACAAACAACCACCAGTCCCAATTTGAAATTTTGAGTCAAGAGTTGATTCACTCTATATCCGTTTTTCTTGCAACTTACTATCAATTTTCTAAGCTTCAGAGATTTGTTGCAAGAATGTTGGTCTAGCTTTTAACTCAGCTATGATTGAACCATCATCAGATAGTGACAATCGAGTATTCATTGCTCGCAAAGTATACAGAGCTTTTCTGCTCAAAGCATCTGCCACTACATTGGCTTTTCTCGGATGATAATCAATACTAAGATCATAATCTTTCAGTAATTGAAGCCATCTACGCTGTCTCAAATTCAAATCTTTTCGTGACATCAAATATTTTAGACTTTTATGATCAGTGAATATGTGACATTTTTCACCAAACAAGTAATGCCGTCAGATTTTCAATGCAAGCACAATGGTAGCCAATTCAAGATCATGTGTCTGGTAGTTTCTTTCATGTGTTTTTAGTCGTCTTGAAGCATAGGCTACTACTTTACCTTCTTGCATCAAAACACAGCCTAAACCATTTAATGACACATTACTGTAGACTATAAATTCCTTACCCGGTTCTGGCTGAACTAACACTGGTGCTTCTATCAATAAAGATTTTAGTCTGTCAAAACTCTGCTGGCATTTGTCAGTCCACTCAAACTTTACATCTTTCTATAGCAAACGAGTCATCGGAGAAGCTATCATTGAAAAACGTTTTACAAATCTCCGATAGTAACCAGCTAGTCCCAGAAAACTTCAAATTCTGACACATTCTTCGGTGGTTTTCGAATAATAATAGCTGATATTTTATTCCAGTCGACCCTGACACCTTCCACAGATACTATATGCCTAAGAAAACTAACTTCCCGTAGCCAAAATTTACATTTACTAAATTTGGCATAAATTGTTTCTCTCGTAAAGTTTGCAGCACTATTCTCAAATACTCAGCATGTTCATTTTCATCTCAGGTGTAAACCAAAATTTCGTCTAAAAATACCACAACAAACCTGTCTAAATATGTAACACCCCGAACCCGAGACCGTTGCCGGTGTCGGACACGAGGGGTTAACAAGCCAAAACCACTTATGGCACCGACCAATTTGACATTCCAGGCAAGCTGGAAAACTGCGTTGCTGTCGGCTTAAAAAGCATATCCCGAGTTTCACAACTCGGAAACTGATTCCGTAAATTTTCCCTGAATTTAGACTCATATATCCATCCATGGATTTATTTCTAGAATTTTTGGTCAGGCCAATTTGTACAGTTTATTAGTTAAAGTCACCCATGTTACAGGGGTCGACTACACTGACTTCGCGCGTTACAACTTGAATATCTCTCTGTACAGGGTTTCAATACTGATACCGTTTGTTTCTAATGAAACTAGACTCAAAACTGAATCTGCACATATTAGGCATGACTTCTAATTCATTCTGGATAATTTATGGTAAATTTTCAAAGTCACGACAGGGGACCCAGAAACCGTTCTGGCCCTGTCTCACGATAACTTTAATATCTCTTAACACGTAACTCCTATGACCGTTTCCTTTCTTCCATATGAAAGTAGACTCATCAAGGTTCATTTACATAATTCTTTCACTATTTAATACCATCCCTACAATTTTTGGTGATTTTTACATTCCCGTCACTGCAGCTGGCAGCACCTGTTTTTAAGGTAGGTCTTACCTATTTTGTAGTCTCCATGAACCAACTAGTCTTGCCATACATAGGTTCACCTATGATCATTTTTAGCCATTCCAATGGCTGATCATGTGACCAACACTCCCATTTCCAATCCATAATCACATCATGAAACCATATATATATATACAAATCACAAATGGTCTAAGTTCGTACTTTACTTCTACGAGCCATTTTCGCATGGCCGCATACATGTACATCACAACACATTTGAACCAACAAGGGTAGTCCTATACATGCCATTTCAAAGTTCAACCAAAATTATACCAAAATGGAGGCTTTGATAGTGTGGATGACTTCGACTTCAATGATCCCGTATCCGATCGCTAACTAACAAAATCTATAAAACAGAGAGCCAAAGCAACGGGTAAGCATTTTTATGCTTAGTAAGTCTCAAGCAATAAAATCAGCTTTAACTAAAGCATTACATTCACATAGCCAAATGAATCATTTCATTAATACACATTCACATAATCATACTTACTTCACACTTCATCATTGTATACTTTCCCAAGATATCAACCAATTCAATAGCTGAAAATTCGTTAGTCGATTGAACGAATGTTACTCAAACATATCGACTTTTCCAATGCACATATAAACATACCTTATCCTTTGGGCTTTTCAAGCGTACTAATTAAATTTATTACAGCAACCAACGCTCACCTTCAGCCCAAGCTTCTTCGGAATATAACCGGATATAACCACATGCACGAATGCCTTCGGGTCTTAGCCCGGATAGAGCGACTTGCACAAATGCCTTCGGGTATTAGCCCGGATTTAACAACTTGCACGAATGCCTTTGGGTCTTAGCCCGGATTTAGTCACTAGCATAATTGCCTTCGGGTCTTAACCCGGATTTAACTACTAGCATAAATGTCCTCGGGACTTAGCCCGGATATCATTTAATTGCTCATGCACACATATACATCAATAGTCATTACACATCCATGTTTCGTTTTCGTTACTAAGGCTCAAACACAAACATATCACTAGCATAATCGCCTTCGGGACTTAGCCCGGTATCATTCAAATACTCATACACATAAATCAATAATCATTACACATCCATATTTCATTTCACATAATTCGAGTAGGGTCATTTCTTGAGGACTTACCTCGGATGTTGTCGAACGGCTTCAACGGCTATTCGATCACTTTTTCCTTCCCCTTATCCAATTGTAGCCCTCTAAGCTCTCGAGCTTTATGTTAACAAGTAAATTGATTTAGTCGTTTGAATATCAAAGGGGAATCCAAGGTACTTAGCCCTTATAAGGCCGCACACAATTATATTCACACACTTGAGCTCATTAATTATAACATAGCATCAAGCACTCATATGGCCGATTATACTTAGTCATACTTGCACCAAATCAACAATAATTTCAAGGTTTTTCATACATGCACTAGGCCGAATGTACATGCAAATTTCACAACCATTCTTCAACAAATTTCTCCTTTAAAGAAACATATTTATCACTTTCTTCATAACCAAAACATCATGTGCAAACATATATACACATATAGGTGTAAGGTCAATTTCAAGGTATCCATAACCATCCAAAACACAAATTTTAACTAACATGCAAGAAGCATAAACCATGCTCATGAATGCATCATGGCCGAATACATCACAATCATGCCCCTTTCAACTTCGGTCATGGCTAAACAAAAAAAAAACTCAATGTCTTACTCAAGATTGCTACAAAGAAATTTCAAGAGTAGTCAATCCATCATTGCATGCATCATTAGCAAGCTTCACATTTAGCATGCAATGGCTTTAACACAATAATAGCCTTGGCCAAATACCATTTCCATGGCATAACAAGGATTTGAACCATGGCTAACATGAACATCAAGTTAGCAACCAAAACATGCATGAATCTCATGACACAACCTCATACATACCTTAATCTTGATGCAAGTTTAGCCAAATCTCCTTCTAGATCTCTTCTAAACAAAGAAAATGAAGCAAAAATCTCTTCTTCCTCTTAAGAATTTCGCCAAAGGAAGGAGGGAAAAGTTGAAAAATTTTTTGTTTTCTTTATCACCTACATGGCAATGGGGGGGATGCTACACTCACACACATTTTTTTGTTTCTCTTCCCACATTTTAATTATTAATCATTTCTCTCATGCTCCATTTACAAAACATGTTTCAACATGTTTTCTTTGCCCATAAACCATGTCATGGCCGCCACCACCTATAAAAGGGGAATTTGACATGCAAGTCCATTGTTTTGCATGCATGCTTTAATTAGTCATCACACATTTCCCCATCATACTTTCAAAGTTTACTACTAGGTCCTTTCTAGTGAAATTCACATTTATAGCTCTAAATCAAAACATCAAAAATGTCACACATGAATACACACATATTATAGGCATCAAAATAAATTTTAGATTATTTTTATGCCTCGGTTTTGTGGTCCCGAAACCACGTTCCGACTAGGGTCAATTTTGGAATGTCACAACTCTCCCCCACTTAAGAAATTTTCGTCCCCGAAAATCTTACCGGTAAATAGGGTTGCGTATCGCTCTTTCATAGAGTTCTCGGTTTCCCAAGTAGCTTCTTCTATCCCGTGTTTGAGCCATAACACTTTCACTAGCGGAACCCGCTTGTTTCGCAACTCTTTCACTTCACGTGATAGGATACGAATCGGTTCTTCCTCATAACTCATATTGGCTTGAATTTCAACCTCCGATGGACTAATCACGTGCGATGGATCGATCTATAGCATCGAAGCATCGAAACATGAAAGACATCGTGAATCTTTTCGAGTTCGGGGCAAAATCGACGATATGCCACTGGACCGACTCGCCGGATATCTCATATGGCCCAATGAACCTCGGGCTCAACTTGCCCTTACGGTAGAATCGAGTATCTTTTTCCAAGGTGAAACCTTGAGAAACACTTTATCTCCCACCGATGCTCGATGTCTTTACGCTTCAGATCCGCGTCACGACTTCCGACGATCGGAGGCTATCTTGAACTTTCACGGATTACTTTCACTTTCTATTCAGCATCTCTAATCAAATCCACCCGAAAATTTTGCTTTCAGAGCTCATCCAAAACAATGGTGTACGGCATTTACGACCGTACAAAGCCTCGTAGGGTGCCATCTTAATACTTGATTGAAAGTTTGTTGTTGTGCGAATTCAATCAAAGGCAAATACCGCTCCCATGAACCATCGAACTCGAGGATGCAACATCTCAACATATCCTTAAGTATCTGAATTATCCACTCGGATTGACCATCGGTTTGGGGGTGAAAGGCGGTGCTGAAATGCAACTTGGTACCCAAAGCTTCTTGCAACTTTTTCCAAAATCGCGAGGTAAATCTTGGATCTCTATCCGACACGATGGAAATAGGCACCCCGTGTAATCTCACAATCTGAGAAACGTACAGTTCGGCTAGTTTGTCCATTGAAAAGTCCGTGCGTCACGGGACAAAGCGAGCCGACTTAGTCAATCTATCTACAACGACCCAAATCGCATCCTTCTTACTCACTGATAGTGGCAGTCCGGATACGAAGTCCATTGTGACTCGATCCCATTTCCACTCGGGTATCGTGATCGGTGAAGTAATCTCAAGGCACTTGATGTTCCGCTTTCACTTGTTGACATATTAAACACCTCGAAACAAAGTCGGAGATGTCTCGTTTCATACCATGCCACCAAAACCGACGCTTTCAAATCGTTGTACATCTTCGTACTCCGGGTGGATCGCCATTCGGCTACAATGGGCTTCGTTCAAGATTATCGAAATAAGTTCAATTCTTTGGAACACACAGACGACTCTGAACCTCAAACAATCGTCATCATTGATCCGAAACTCCGATTCCTGTTCGAACACACTCAAATTGTTTGCAACCAACTCATCGTCGACCTTCCGAGCTTCACAAATTTGATGTATCAATAATGGTTTGGCTTTCAATTCAGCTACTAACACGTTGTCGGATCGAGCGGACAAGTGCACATTCATTGCTCGTAGCGAATAATGATTTACGACTCAAGGCATCCGCAACCACATTCGCCTTTCCGGGTGATAGTCAATGACCAGCTCATAATCCTTTAACAACTCGAGCCAACATCTTTGTCGCAGATTTAAGTCTCTTTGAGTCATCAAATATTTGAGACTTTTGTGATCCGAATACACATGGCACTTCTCACCAAATAAGTAATGTCGCCAAATCTTTAAGGCGAATACGATAGCGACCAATTCGAGATCATGGGTCGGATAATTTTTCTCATGTGGCTTTAATTGCCTCGACGCATAGGCCACAACTCGACCTTCTTGCATCAATACACAACCTAACCCAAGTAGGGAGGCGTCACTATAAATGACAAACTCTTTGCCAGATTCGGGTTGCACTAGAATTGGGGCTTTAGTCAAAGAAGTTTTCAGTTGATCGAAACTTTTCTGACATTTCTCCGTCCATTCGAACTTAACATCCTTTTGGAGTAGCTTCGTCATTGGCATGGCTATCGTTGAGAAACCTTTTACAAATCGTCGGTAATAACCGGCAAGCCCCAAAAAGCTCCGAACCTCGGTAATATTTCTCGGAGGCTTCCAATTAAGTATGGCTGAAATTTTGTTCGGGTCGACTCGAATACCCGATGCAGATATTACATGCCCCAAGAAGCTAACCTCTCTTAACCAGAACTCACACTTGCTGAACTTAGCATATAATTGCTTATCCCGTAAAATTTGCAAAGACTAACCTCGGTGTTCAGCATGTTCGGTCTCATTTCTTGAATAGACCAAGATGTCATCAATGAACACGACTACGAACCGATCCAAATATGGTCTGAAGATCCAATTAATTAAATCCATAAATACCACAGGGGCATTAGTAAGCCCAAACGGCATCACTAGGAACTCATAGTGACCATATCTCGTTCTGAAGGCAGTCTTGGGTACGTCCGAATCTCGAATTCGCAATTGATAATAGCCCGATCTCAAATCTATTTTCGAGAACACCGAGGCTCTTCAGTTGATCGAACAAGTCATCGATACATGGTAACAGATATTTGTTCTTTATCGTCGCTTTATTAAGTCGACGATAGTCGATGCACGACCTCATGGTTCCATCCTTCTTTTCACAAACAACACCGGCGCACCCAAGGCGAAAAACTCAAAGTGAGCAAAACCTCTATCCACCAATTCTTGCAACCGAGCTTTCAACTCCTTTAATTCCGTTGGTGCCATACGATACGGAGCTATCGAAATTGGAGTGGTACCAGTACCAATTCGATGCCAAATTCTATTTCCGAACAGTGGTAAACCCGGCAATTCTTCGGGAAAACATCCGGTATTCACAAACCAGCGCACAGATTCGGTTTCTTTTCGACTCCTTGTCATCGAGCACATATGCAAGGTATGCTTCACACCTTTTCTTACATATTTCGGGCCAACATTGTCGATATTACAAATGGTAACCCTTTAAGTCCGTAGACTCAACCCGAATTATCTCGTTATTCGCCACCTCAAATCGATGGTCTTGCTTTTGCAATTTACAACCGCATCGTGCATGGTCAACCAATCCAAACCAAGAATAACGTCAATTCATCGAACGGCAAAAGCATCAAGTCCGCCAGAAAACAAGAACCTCGAAATACTAGGGGACTTTTCTTGCACGGTTTGTTGACAAGCACGTAATGACCCAAGGGTTTGACACCGAATTACAAACTCGAGACTCAATAGGCAAAGTCTTCTTGGATGTTAAGGTTTCACATATATAAGAATGAGTAGAACCACGGTCAATCAAAGCAATCACATTAGTATCGAAAAGAGTGAAAGTACCGTAATAACATCCGGTGAGGCAAGATCCTCGCGTCTTGGTATGGCATAAGTCCTAGCAGAGCACGAGCCTCGGGTCTTGTTGTAGCATCTCTCGACCCTCTCGACCGCCACTAGCATTGCCCGCATTTACGGATGGCCTACCTCGGCAATGGTAGCACCGGGTTTCCACTTTGACTTACATTTTGTTCAAACAACCTCGGGCGTCCTTGACAAAGTGGTCG
Source organism: Gossypium arboreum (assembly GCF_025698485.1). Classification (NCBI taxonomy): domain Eukaryota; kingdom Viridiplantae; phylum Streptophyta; class Magnoliopsida; order Malvales; family Malvaceae; genus Gossypium; species Gossypium arboreum. Next base: position 30,113,062 of record NC_069078.1, read on the forward strand.
GCCGATCCACACTTATAGCAGGGGTGATCACGGAACCTCAGCTCCTCGAATGCCATTCACCACAATGCGAGACACTCGCTCTCTCTCGGCGATCATTTCCACCATCGGCGATCAAGTGACTCGTGTGGTCACAAGGGTCGACCAGCGATCTCGTCTAGAAAAGCCCGAAGTGCCTCTAGACCGCTCACATCATCTCGAAATCTCTTGATGCTGTTGAAGAGACTTTCACGAGGACCTTTCTCAAATTCTCCAATTCCCACATCAACTTTTGTTTCTCCTTTCTAAGCTCTTGACTTTACAAGCTCGCTCAACAAGTACTACTGAACTCTCGTATTTCGAGAATGCCAACAAACATCCTTATATCAACATTCAGCCCATCCTCGAAGCGTTTACACATAATAGATTCGGACGAAATGCATTCTCGGCGTCTGGCTAAGCCTTACAAATTTTCGTTCGTAGTCGATGGCGACATAGAGCCTTGCTTAAGGTCAAGAAATTCCCTTCGCTTTTGGTCGATGAATCTCGATGATATACTTCTTTGAACTCGGTTTGAAAGAACTCCCAAGTCACTTGCTCTCAAGGCACCACAGTCGAGTACTCCACCAATAGTAGGCGAATCGCGTAGCAAGGAGATGGTACACTTTAAGCACTCATCGGTGTACAAGATAGCTCATCGAGCACCCGGATAGTGTTGTCCAACCAAAATTCAGCTTGCTCGGCATCGTCATCATCCGTAGCTTTAAATTCAGTGGCCCCATGTTTTGAATCACGTCGATTGGGGCTTACTTGACCTTATTTGGTCGATTCATCGGAGGTATTGTAGGTCTTGGGTTGCATTTGTCGGGAATGGAGGTTTTGGAACAGTAGTGTTAGTTCGAATGTATTGGTTAAACCAATCATTCATCACACTATAAAAGGCTTGCCTAGCCTCATCATTCGGATTGTTGGCCATAGGTTGAGAGTCCTGCCGCTGTCCCTTGCGCGGAGCAGCGCCACACTCTCCACATCATCGCCTATTGCTCGGTTGGGATCGGGATCCATTGCTATAAACAAACACAAAGTCAAATTGTCGAAATCACCACACTATCGATTCATCATTTAATGGCATGTATAGCTAGACCCCAAACATATCACGGTAGTCCTAGAATCGACTAAACCGTGGCTCTGATACCAATAAAATTGTAACACCTCGAACCCGAGACCATTGCCGGTGTCGGACATGAGGGGTTAACAAGCCAAAACCACTTATGGCACCGACCAATTTGACATTCCGGGCAAGCTGAAAACTGCATTGCTATCGCCTTAAAAGCATATCTCGAGTTTCACAACTCGAAACTGATTCCGTAAATTTTCCTGAATTTAGACTCATATATCCATCCATGGATTTATTTCTAGAATTTTTGGTCAGGCCAATTGGTACAGTTTATTAGTTAAAGTCACCCATGTTACAGGGGTCGACTACACTGACCTTCACGCGTTACAACTTGAATATCTCTCTGTACAGGGTTTCAATACTGATGCCGTTTGTTTCTAATGAAACTAGACTCAAAAAGGAATCTTCACATATTATAAATGACTTCTAATTCATTCTGGATAATTTATGGTAAATTTTCAAAGTTGCGACAGGGGACCCAGAAAAGGTTCTGGCCCTGTCTCACGATAACTTTAATATCTCTTAACACGTAACTCCTATGACCGTTTCGTTTCTTCCATATGAAAGTAGACTCATCAAGGTTAATTTAAATAATTCTTTCACTATTTAATACCATCTCTACAATTTTTGGTGATTTTTCACATTCCCGTCACTGCAGCTGGCAGCACCTGTTTTTAAGGTAGGTCTTACCTATTTTGTAGTCTCCATGAACCAACTAGTCTTGCCATACATAGGTTCACCTATGATCATTTTAGCCATTCAATGGCTGATCATGTGACCAACACTCCCATTTCCAATCCATAATCACATCATGAAACCATATATATATATACAAATCACAAATGGTCTAAGTTCGTACTTTACTTCTACGAGCCATTTTCGCATGGCCGTACACATGTACATCACAACACATTTGAACCAACAAGGGGTAGTCCTATACATGCCATTTCAAAGTTCAACCAAAATTATACCAAAATGGAGGCTTTGATAGTGTGGATGACTTCGACTTCAATGATCCCGTATCCGATCGCTAACGAACAAAATCTATAAAACAGAGAGCCAAAGCAACGGGGTAAACATTTTTATGCTTAGTAAGTCTCAAGAAATAAAATCAGCTTTAACTAAAGCATTACATTCACATAGCCAAATGAATCATTTCATTAATACACATTCACATAATCATACTTACTTCACACTTCATCATTGTATACTTTCACAAGATATCAACCAATTCAATAGCTGAAAATTCGTTAGTCGATTGAGCGAATGTTACTCAAACATATCGACTTTTCCAATGCACATATAAACATACCTTATCCTTTGGGCTTTTCGAGCGTACTAATTAAATTTATTACAGCAACCAACGCTCACCTTCAGCCTAAGCTTCTTCGGAATACAACCGGATATAACCACATGCACGAATGCCTTGGTCTTAGCCCGATAGAGCGACTTGCACAAATGCCTTGGTATTAGCCGGATTTAACAACTTGCACGAATGCCTTGGTCTTAGCCCGGATTTAGTCACTAGCATAATTGCCTTCGGGTCTTAACCCGGATTTAACTACTAGCATAAATGTCCTCGGGACTTAGCCCGAATATCATTTAATTGCTCATGCACACACATACATCAATAGTCATTACACATCCATGTTTCGTTTTCGTTACTAAGGCTCAAACACAAACATATCACTAGCATAATCGCCTTGGGACTTAGCCCGGTATCATTCAAATACTCATACACACATAAATCAATAATCATTACACATCCATATTTCATTTCACATAATTCGAGTAGGGTCATTTCTTGAGGACTTACCCGGATGTTGTCGAACGGCTTCAACGGCTATTCGATCACTTTTTCCTTCCCCTTATCCAATTGTGGCCCTCTAAGCTCTCGAGCTTTATGTTAACAAGTAAATTGATTTAGTCGTTTGAATATCAAAGGGGAATCCAAGGTACATAGCCCTTATAAGGCCGCACACAATTATATTCACACACTTGAGCTCATTAATTATAACATAGCATCAAGCACTCATATGGCCGATTATACTTAGTCATACTTGCACCAAATCAACAATAATTTCAAGGTTTTCATACTATACATGCACTAGGCGAATGTACATGCAAATTTCACAACCATTCTTCAACAAATTTCTCCTTTAAAGAAACATATTTATCACTTTCTTCATAACCAAAACATCATGTGCAAACATATATACACATATAGGTGTAAGGCAAATTTCAAGGTATCCATAACCATCCAAAACACAAATTTTAACTAACATGCAAGAAGCATAAACCATGCTCATGAATGCATCATGGCCAAATACATCACAATCATGCCCTTTCAACTTCGGTCATGGTTAAACAAAAAAACTCAATGTCTTACTCAAGATTGCTACAAAGAAATTTCAAGAGTAGTCAATCCATCATTGCATGCATCATTAGCAAGCTTCACATTTAGCATGCAATGGCTTTAACACAATAATAACCTTGGCCAAATACCATTTCCATGGCATAACAAGGATTTGAACCATGGCTAACATGAACATCAAGTTAGCAACCAAAACATGCATGAATCTCATGACACAACCTCATACATACCTTAATCTTGATGCAAGTTTAGCCAAATCTCCTTCTAGATCTCTTCTAAACAAAGAAAATGAAGCAAAAATCTCTTCTTCCTCTTAAGAATTTCGGTCAAAGGAAGGAGGGGAAAAGATGAACAAATTTTTTGTTTTCTTTATCACCTACACGGCAAGGGGGGATGCTACACCCACACACATTTTTTTTTGTTTCTCTTCCCACATTTTAATTATTAATCATTTCTCTCATGCTCCATTAACAAAACATGTTTCAACATGTTTTCTTTGCCCATAAACCATGTCATGGCGGCCACCACCTATAAAAGGGGAATTTGACATGCAAGTCCATTGTTTTGCATGCATGCTTTAATTAGTCATCACACATTTCCCATCATACTTTCAAAGTTTACTACTAGGTCCTTTCTAGTGAAATTCACATTTATAGCTCTAAATCAAAACATCAAAAATGTCACACATGAATACACACATATTATAGGCATCAAAAAAAAATTTAGATTATTTTTATGCCTCGGTTTTGTGGTCCCGAAACCACGTTCCGACTAGGGTCAATTTTGGGCTGTCACAAAATATGGGCTAAAAGTTTTGCTCATCAAATCCATAAACACTGTAGGTTCATTTGTCAAACCGAATGGCATCACAAGAAATTCATAGTGTCCATACCTGATTCTAAAAGCTATCTTGGATACATCTGAATCTTTTACCCGTAGTTGATAATAGCCAGAACGGAGATCAATCTTGGAAAATACAGTGGCATATTTTAACTGGTCAAATAGGTCATCAATACGATGCAATGGATACTTGTTCTTTATTGTGACTTTTTTGAGCTATCTGTAATCAATGCATAGCCTCAATGAACCATCTTTCTTCTTTACAAATAGAACCGGTGCACCCCAAGGTGAGAAACTAGGTCGAGTAAAACCTCTGTCAATAAACTCTTGCAACTGTACTTTCAGCTCTTTCAATTTAGTAGGAGCCATTCTGTAAGGTGCTATGGATATAGGTATTGTTCCTGGAACAAGATCTATAGAGAATTCCACTTCTCTATCCGGTGGTAAACCACCAGGTAATTCTTCTAAGAATACATCAATAAATTTACATACAACTGACACTGATTGTATCTTTGACTCAGATACTTTAGTATCCAACACAAATGCAAGATAAGCATCATAACCCTTTTTGACATATTTTTATGCTGATATTGCTGAAATCACATTAGGTAATCCATCTAGTTTATCAGATTCAATATGAAATAATTCACCACTTTCACATTTTAATACAATATATTTCTGTTTGCAATTCACCACTGCATCATATTGGGTTAATCAATCCATTCCCAAGATCACATTAAATTCATCAAATGGAAATAACATCAAGTTAGCCAGAAAGTAATAACCTTTTACCATCAACGGACAGTTTTTACGAACTTTATCCATCATAACACACTGGCCCAGGAGGTTTGAAACTTTAACCACAAATTCAGTGAGTTCAACAGGTAAAATTTTAACTGTCACTAAGTTCGTGCATATGTATGAATGTGTAGAGCTAGGATCAATCAAAGCAATAATATCAGTATCAAGTAGAGAAAATGTACCAGTAATGACGTCTTGTGCAGAGGCATCTTCTCTAGCATGAATAACATATGTTCTTGCAGGTGCTTATGCCTCAGATCTAACTGCTGCATCCCTGGTAATACCTCGACTACCACTAACATTTCTGAGATGATGGGGTGGTCTACATCTGGAAACAAGATTACTAGGCTTTGGAGCTAGTTCTATTTCTTTTTCAACCCTTTCGGGACAATCCCTGAGAAAATGATCAGTGAACCACATCCAAAACAAGCTCCGCTTCTAGATTGACATTCCCCATGATGAAATTTGTTACAATGTTTACATTTCAGTTTGGGATTACCAACACTACTCACACTGGTCACAGATGGAGATGAAGACCACGAATTAGAACGTTGAGAGCCCCGCTTTCTTCCAGAATATCCCGTAGAGGTGGTAACACGATCATAATACCTCTTTAATTTCTTAGAAACAAATGATTGTGACTTACTTATAGTTCTTTTTCTAGAAACCCATGACTCTCTTTTAGCTTGTTTCTTTTCTTTACTCAATTCCTCATCTTTGTGGGCTCAAACAGCTAACATCGCAAATTCCCTTATTTCGAGAATTCCAATAATAACTTGATATCTTAATTTAAACCTTCTTCAAAGCGTTTACACATCTCAGCCTTGGTTAGAACCCATTCTCTAGCATATTTTCTCAGCCGAACAAATTCTCGTTCATACTCAGACATAGTCATATTTCCCTGCTTGAGTTTTAAAAATTCTTTCTTTTTCTAAACCATAAATCTCTGACTAACATATTTCTTATTGAATTTAGCCTGGAAAAATTCCCATGTAATGTTCTCTCTTGGCACAACTGAAGTTATGGTATTCCACCAATGATAAGATGTATCGTTCAGTAGAGATCTACACATTTCACACATTCGACAGGTGTATAAGATAATTCATCAAAAACTCAGAAATTATTTTCTAGCCAAAACTTGGCCCTTTCCGTATCATCATCTGCGGTAACTCTAAATTCTTCTGCCCCATAGTTGTGGATTTTATCTATCAGAGGCTTACCTGTTCTAGCAGGTTCAACACCCTGTAGTGCCTCAAGAACTGGTTGAGGAGCAGGTGAGGAAGGTTGTTGTATAACGTGGTTTGTTCTCAGATACTGTTTAAACCATTCATTCATCATTTGAAAGAAGGTTTGTTTTGCCTCCTCACTTCAGCCCTTAGACACAGACCTTTCAATACCAGACGCAGATGCAAATTTTTGAACTGAAACTGAAGTAAGCTTCCTCGGATTCGGCTCTAGCTCAGTTAAATGACATTACTATATGAAAAATAACATTTTAAATGATCAGGAGTCATCACATTATCACAAATTATATAATGGCATGTATAGCTAAACTCGTGTTTGCTATGTTAAATCTGAGAACCGACTAAATTATAGCTCTGAAACCACAAATGTAACACCTCTAACCCATATTTATTGCTGAAATAGGGTTTCAAAGTATTACTAAAACTTTCAAAATATTTTACAATAATTTATGTAAATTACTATTCATTAACCGAGATCATACAAAACGTCCCTTAATTGGACCCTTGAGGCCCAATACGAGCATTAGAATCGAGTTAAGACTTAATCAGGAGCTCTAAAAATTTTATGTGAAAGTACAAAAATTTTCCAAGGTGCAGGACTCACACGCCCGTGTGGTCCAAGGGACATGCCCATGCTACAGGCCATGTTCGACCCCGTGTAACTCTCTGACTTGCGTACACGACCATGCCACTTGCCCGTGTGCTAGGCCGTGTGGTTAATTAATTTAAGTCCAAATTAGGTGCAAGTTTCACATGGCCAAGACACACATAAGTGTTCTAGGCTGTGTAGCACACACGGTTGAGATACACGCCCGTGTCTCTGCCCATGTGCTCATTTCTGAGCATTCTTTTTCTCAAAATTAAGGTGCAGGGGACACACAACCTAACTACACGCCCATGTTACTAGGCCGTGTGTCACACATGGTTTAGACACACACTCGTGTGTCTTCCTGTGTGGACAAAAGAAAGCCATTTCCTAGCCTCATTTGTCACCTAAATTTACCATTTTCCTTCACTAAAACATACATCCAAATACCAACCAATTCAAACACTCAAATTAAGCAAATTCCATCATTCAACAAGGCATATCATTACATGCATATATGTGTATAATCTTACCTTAGTATATTCCATATGGTAGGCAAAATTTGAACAATCACTTAACATATATTTAGCTACCATAGCATGACATTATAAGTATATCAAAATAACCATTACTAGCCTTTCCATTGGCTAGATTGCAAATATCATTTTCAAGCCACTAATGGTCAAGTTGTCCTATACATGCCATTATAACAAAATGATTCTACTATATGTATACCCCAAATTAACTAGTTGATAGTGTGACTATGCTCCAGGGATATCCAACCCTTGCGAGCTTCTGAGCACTATAAAATAGGGAAAATAAAATGGTGTAAGCATTATGTAACACCCTGAAAATTTCTACAATAAGATATTATCCTTAATACAATAAAATAAGGAAATAAAGTGACAAGAAGAGGAAAATTGAGTTATGTCATTGGGAAGTATATTATGACATATTGATTCAAGAAAGGACTAAATTGTAAAAGTGAGAAAAGTTTTGTGGCCTAAGAGTAAATACTCAAAATTTGAGGGGTTAAAGTGTAAATAAGAAACAGTTGAGGGACTAATAATGCAAATATTTTAAGGGTGGAATGATCTAGAAACCAAGGAAAATTGATGAATTAGGACCAAATTGAATAGGTGAAGAATTATGAGGGACTAAATTGTAATTTTACCAAATTAAGTGATGACTCAAGAATGAAATTTTAAAAGATCACGAAGGGAAAAATGGTCAATTGGAAGGAGAGAGAAATCTAGAAAGCAATGATGATGTTAGAGATATTTTAGATTAAATAAATAAATAAATATTAGTTTATTAATATTTTAATTTGATTTTTAAATGATATTTTATTATTTTATTATTATTTTGTTTAGTATATATAAGGAAAGAAAGATGAAGAATCATCATCTTTTTCCCATGCACCCAATGTATGAAGAGAAAAGAAAGAAAGAAACTTTCTTTTCTTTCCAATTTAGTCATTTCATAAAAAATCTACCATTTTCACTTAGAAATCAAAAGAATTTTCATAGCCATCAAGAGAGAAAGATCATAAGAAGACTATGGGGAGCTAGAATATCAAGTTAGATTTAAGAAATAGAAGCTGGAGGAGAGAGAAAATTAAGTTAAAGATTGGAAACAATAAGACAAGGTAAGAACATCAAGATTTCCATGTATTTTTAAGTTTGATATTATTGAAAAAGCATGGAAATGAAGCTAAAGTAGAGTTTTCTTTTATATGGTTCTATGTTCTTGATATATTAGTGAAGAGAAATAAGAGAAAGTGGTGGGAAATATTGTAGAGAAAGGAAATAAGGGTGTTATAAACTTAATAATTAACATTTTGCACTAAAATAGTTTTGGGCAGCAGTAGTAGTCTAACTTTCAAAAATCACCAAAAATTGTAGAAATCGAATTAGAGAATGAATAAAATATTAAATTAAATCTTATTAAGTCCAGTTTCTTATAGAAGAAATCATGTAAGTAATGGAATGGTGAATCATGAGATATAATAAATTTTGTGAGACAAGGTCAGAATGATTTCGGGTTCCCCTGTTCTGACTTTGGAAAATCATCAAAAATTGGATAAAAATAATTAGGTTCTTAAAGTTATATTTTTAAAATCTTGAATAAGTATATTTTCAATATAAGCAAATGATAACATCATTCAAATCCTGAACAATGAGATAATTAATTTTTAGTAAAGAAGGGTCGGAACTGCCAGATAGCAGAATAAGGGTGACTTTAAAGAAAAAAATGTACTTATTGGCTAAACCAAAAATTATGAAAATTTTATGGTAAGAATATACGTAAGTCTAATTTCATGAAAAATTAGCGAATCTTAATTTCAAGTTTTGTAGCTCAAGATATAAATAATTTAGTGACTATGATGCAAATGGACAGTTTTGAATATTCATATAAGTAAATAGTAAAATTATTGATACTGTTACTTGTAGCATGTTATATAAATTAAGGATGTGGAATGGAGAGGAGGAGGAGGAAAATATGTATGAATATTCAGCTAGCATGGCTAATTTTTATGTTTTTGGCTCAAGGACTAAATTGAATAAAAGTAAAACTTTATGGGTAATTTTGTAAAAATGTTAGAAATGACCAATTTGCATGAAATGGATTATTTTATTATTTAAAATTACAAAATTGAATGAAATTATTAATTTAGCTCAAGATCGAGGAAAAACATGTTTTAAGGATTAAATTGAAAAGTGTTGAAATTATGGAAAATTCTGATATTTTATAGAATTCATGGGTTGTTATCAAATTGTATGAGAATAACGGCTGGAAATAAGGATTGAGTTGTAAGAATTTTATTTTTTTTAGCCTATGGATGAAATCGTCATTAATTAAAAGTTTAGGGGTAAAATGGTAATTTTTTAGAGCATTAATTGAATGTATTAGAACATGAAATAAATGAAAACAACGATCAAATTTATTTATAAAGATCCGGATGACTCGAATACGAGACTTGTACGTGGAAAAGAAAAGATATCGGATTAATAAAATTATAAACATGAACAAGCAATGAGGTAAGTTAGTGTAACTTGAATTGTATTTTTAAATGCATGAAATATCGATATAATGAATTACCTGATTTATGTTTATGAAGAAATGGCAAGAAAATGATATTTATCATGACATGTAAATATGTGATTATCTTTGATACGTTGATACAAGGAAATTAAGTAAATTGAGACGAGTAATAAATTCAAGTAAAACATATCGAGAAAAATAAGTACGTTAAGGGACAATATGTTTAATTTTAATTGGTTTCAAATGTGAACGTTAGATGAAATGAAATGTCTAATAAATAAATTGGTAACTCCGGTAATGCTCCGTAACTCTATTCCGGTGACGGATTCGGGTTAGGGGTGTTACACATTACATGCTTAGTAAGTTCGTATAACAGAAACTGAACTTACCAATCCCGTTTCTTAAATCTAAGCATACAATATCATGTTTTCCATCCATTAGCAAAATTGCCTAAACACTTGCATTCAGTCAAACATGTTAGTCACAAAAATCTTCATATCAATCAATTAAACATAAATGAGCCATCATGCAATATTCTTTCAAGTCATTATCACTTCATCTCATAATTCTCATACCATGTCAAGAGTTATACCTGTTGAATCATTTAATTTCCAATGGATGATCAAGTAGTACATTCGAGGCGTACGATTCAGTAATCTGTCAATTCTTATTCAAGGGTATCCATCAGGGCACTTAATCAAGGAACACACTCTTGAGCCACATACAGTATAACAGGATTACAAGTCCAGGATAAATCTTTTATATAAGTATGCTTAGAAAAGCTTAATTAGGATTAAAAATCCAAGCTAAACCCAAATCATAATGTATACTCGAAAGGTATTATATCAGGATTACACGTTCGGGCTAAATCCTTTCTATAATGAGGTTAATAGGATTACTTCTCCAAGTTAAATCATATCCACAACAAATGCAGGACCTCATTCATTTCGGGAAAGCACAAATATTCATCGAAATTCAATATTCAATTGGGACTTAACACTTTTTCACCATTTCAAGCATTTATTACATTGTCCATTATAGCATTCAAGTGATGCATTCCAATATAATTAACATTACATACAAGCATAACATTCAATTAACATAATTGCATACCCAAGTAAGTTACACGAACTTACCTCGACACTTTTTCGCATATAAAATCTACTAATCCGAAACCTTTTCTTTTCCTCATTCTAACCTCAAATTTGTGTTGTCCGGATCTATATAAATAGCTTTAATCATCAATTTCTCATATTTCATATTTATTTGAACTCAATTTACGCCCTAGGTAAAGTTACTATTTTGTCCCTAACATTTCTATAAATTCCAATTTCGTCCCTAGGCTCGAAATGTGAAACTTATGCAACTTACTCCCTATTCCAAGCCTAACAAAAATCCCGTTACAAAATTTACAGCACATTTATTCATAAAAATTTAGAATTTTTCATCAAATTTCACAATTTTACATTTTAGTCCCTAAATCAAGTTTTCATCAAAAATCACTTTGTAAAAGTTGTTGATCTATCAACAACCTTTCATTTTCTACCTTAAATTTCTAATTTTCAGCATATACATACAAGACCCATTTTCCATACTTTGATGACTTTTTAAATTAATCCCCCAAATAGATAGTTTAAGCTATCCCAGTTTCAAAAATATCAAAAATACTAAAAACATGACAAGGAAACTTACACAATTAAGCCTTGAAAGTTTCTTCTCTCTCTCCTAGGGTTTCCATGTAATATTGGGGTTGAAGATGAAAAAAATAATCAGATGATATCTTTTATCATCTTTTTAATTAATTAATTATTTATATTTCCAGTTTAGTCCCTACTCTTTTCTAATTTTTCCATGGATGAGTCACCAAAAATCTATATACTTTTCTTTAATGGTCTAATTACCATATAAGGACCTCTATGTTTGAATTCCATAGCTATTTAATCCTTATAGCTACTAGAATCCAAATTTTGCATTTTATGTGGTTTAGTCATTCTCGTAATTAAGCACTTAATCGATAAAATTTTCGTATCAAAATTTTCACATTACATGTCTATCATAACATGGACCATATTATAAAATAAAAATAAACTTTAATTTTGGATCAGATTTGTGGTCCTAAAACCACTATTTTAATTTCACTGGAAAATGGGCTGTTACAAAGCCCCCTTAACTTACTGACTTGTGAAGTAATTATACCACACCAGATCACTCAACTTTGCAACCTTTGTTCCAATGGCAATAGCTCAAGAAAACTTTTGTTTGCTATTTTTCTTGCTTGTTAGAGCTCCCAAATGATTTGAAACTTTGCATACACGTAAAAAAAATGTAAATACATTACAAACAACAACAGATACAATAAAAATCGCACTAGAATCAAATATCTAAGTTTCTCATTCATAATATTGAAAAATTAGTTAGTTTTGACGAAATAGATGTTTCAGCACTTGAATCTCATTTCTAAGCCTAAATTTTGATTTCAAACATCCTAAATATCATCTAGTTACAAAAATAAGCCATCAATTTCATCTAGTTACACAAATCTAATTGTTTTAGAGAACTCAAGCTTATATGAACATTAAGAAGGGGAAAGTCATCCAATTTGTTTAAACTCATTAAGGATTTGTTAAACTAAGATCAAATACCTTTTAATTAGGTCAAAATGAGTTAGAAATCACTTTAAAATAGTAGCTTAGCTTAGTATTACGAGATCTACCATTTTTAAGCAAAAAATCAGTTTAAAATCATTAAATATATTGAGATCTTGATTAAATCCATTCAAGCTTGAATTGAAATAACAACATACTTAGTTTAATCATAAAAAATTAGAATGTTACCACAGTTTGATGAAAATAAAAAGCTGAGGATTGAACGCGAGTTAAAATGTATGAAGAGCAATAGAGAAATTAAGGAAGAAAACTTGAATGTTCTTTGAAATTAAAAGAGAAATTTGTTTTTGGAAACCTTGAAAGTAAAAAAGGATGAATCTTTTTTTTTTAGAGAAAAGCTTTAATTTGGTGTTTGGGACAATTTCGAATGAAAAGAGAAATGAGAGGAAAGGGACAGTAAGGGTCGTTAAATAGGCAATAATTTTTTAAAAATTGGCCATTGCCCCTTCAATCACCTCTAGTTTCTTCTCATTTTCAAATAGGTCATTATTTTCATTTAAAACTTATTTTCTAAATTATTTCCAAATCCAATCTCATTTTAAAAATCAATTTTATTTCCTGAACACCTATTTTTTTTTAATTTCTTAAACTTAATTTTTAATTCTAATTATTTTAATACTTTTTTTTATTTATTCCTACTTATTTTAATTATCTAACCTAATTTCAATTTTTGGTTCATTCACCCTCTAATTACTAACCTCGATTCTACTAGCCCAATTTTTGGGATGTGACAAACTATCCCTCTCTAAAAAGAATTTCATCCTCGAGATTACTTGAACTTGACAGATAAGGATATTGATGCTCATAATGTCCTCGGCTTCCCAAGTAGCCTCTTCAGTTTGGTGATTATGTCATAAAACCTTAACTAAAGGTACGCTCTTATTCCAGAACACCTTCGCCTCATGTGCCAAAATCTCAACCAGTTCCTCCTTATACATTAGATCATGTTGAACCTCGAACTCTTCAACCTGGACCACACATGACAGATCAAATTTGTATTTTCGCAACATAGACATATGAAACACATCATGGATATGCTCAAGTTTAGTCAACAACCTAAGTCGATATACTACCAACTTAATCCTCTTGATAACCTCATAATGTCCAATAAACCTCAGACTCGACTTACCCTTATGACCGAACCTCAACACCTTCTTCCAAGGCAAAACCTTTAGAAACTCTTTGTTTCCAACATTGTAACACCCTAAAATATGGATTAGGAGTTTTAGAGGTATTTTAGGAATTTTAGCTATAGAGTGCTCTAAATTTCGTAGCATGGTAAACCAAAGTTATATTCGATTATGGCATTATAACTGTTAAATAAATTTTTGAAAAAGTGTTCTAAAAACTCTTAATTTTAGAAAAAGGCTGGAATTGCAACAGAGTAGAAATAGTAAGCATTTATGTTGCAGTTTTACCAATTTTTAAAATTGAACTTAAAAACCCCATTCCTAGGTTTGTTTTAACTATAGGTTTTATCACAACAACAAGCTTGTCGTCCCTTGCATTTTACTTGTTATTTCAATTGATTTTATTCACAAACCATAATACTTTGATTTCCTATCATTCCCAAGTCAATTACCTTTATAAATCTCCAAGAAAAACACTCAAAAACTTTTTATATTTCATCACATTCTCTAAATGTGTGTTTTCTAGATTTGAATCAAAAGTCAACTAATCTTTCATCAAAGGAAATATTTTAAACTCTTACGAGTTTTTCATGATATCTAGCCCTCAAAATTTAAGTATTAGCCATTGAATCGAAAGTTTTTAATAAAAGCTGAAAATGGAGTCATTAATTGTGGATTTCAAGATTTTGAGTAAAAATGTGATTTTGAAGTATTTTTCTATTAGTTTCAGTGTGATTAAGAGGTTTTTAAATTTACATTGAAGTTTCAATAATGATTTCTCATGTTTAAATGAGTTTTGTGAAAATTTTCAAAAAGATGTTGAAAAATGTTGATGCCATGAGCTAAGCATTTTAGTGTAGTCTAAAGGTTGAGATTTACTCATAGGTGAATTATAAGGTGAACAAAATTGATTTTAGGCAGAAAGACTGAGTATAGATCGAGATATTATAATTTAAAGTTTGTTACGTTAATGGTTTAGAGTTACATGAGAACATAGAATAGGTTGATGTTTTAGTTGGTTTAAGTGAGTCCTTGGTTGTTATCTGATTGTGTTTATTGCATGATTATTATGAGTGAAGCATCAGATTCATTAGAGCTTGCTACAAGTTAAGGAAAAGTTAGTAGAGCTTTTAGTTTTTCGGCAAAAGTGTAAAGCGGTGAGTGTTTGGAATTTCTACTGTAACATCTCGATTTGGGCCTAGTAGGAACAGTGGTTTTGGGACCACGAATTCGATGAGGAAAATTTTATTTTTATTATTTTTTATGGTCTACAATTTCACGAAATGCTTCCATGAAAATTTTGTTCAAAATTTTTGATGTTTGGGCACTCAATTTAGTTAAAAGGACTAAATCGTAAAAAGTGCAAAAGTTAAGTTCTACATGCTAGAGTTGTCTAATTGTTATGAAATTTTAAATTGGAGGTCCTTATATGGTAATTAGATTATTGGTTATGTTGGTGGACAAAAGTGGACATGGTTAGACATGTTTCCAAAGTTTTTTATTAAGGGCATTTTGGTCATTTAGTTATTAAAATGAATTAAAAACAAAATTAAAAGCCAATTTTTGTCCATCTTCAACCTCTTTGCCGAAACTTGCATGGAGAAACCATGGCTAGGGTTTTTCAAGCTTCCAAGCTCGATTGTAAGTTAGTTCTAGCCTTGTTTTTAATGATTTTTACATTTTTGCAATCCTCGTAATAAGATCTATCTATTTCTATCATCAATTTGAGCTAGGGTTCATGTTTAAAAATTTAACCATGTGTGACATGCATGCATTTTGATGTCTAATGGTAGAAAATGAGTGTTGGTTGTTAAATAAACGACCTTTACTAAGCGATTTTTTATGAAAACGTTCGAAAGGACCATTTTGTAAAAGTTGTAAAAGTGGTATAAAAAGGTGTTTTGATGAGAAATAAAGTTTGATATAGTTATCAAAATGGTTCGGCTAGGCCTATAGAGTGAGAAAATTGAATAAAAATCACTTTACGAGCTTGGGGACAAAAGTGTAATTTTGACAAAGTTTAGGGGAAAAAACATTATTTTTCCAAAATATGGTTTTTTGATCACATTAAATAATGTGACTAATAACTATACTAGATGTGATATTATAGATCAAGAAAAACGAGGATTGGACCTAGATCGGGTGAAAAATGAAAAATCGATGGTTAGGTTCCTTTTTGCTATTTTGGTCCCGAGGTAAGTTCGTATGGTAATAATAATGCAATATCATGCTTGAATTGTAATTATCTATGATTATGGCATAAAATGTATGATTTAATATATTATAAGAATTTATGGATGATGAATATGATGTAGAAAATGTGATGAATGTTAAATTACTATTACATGAGTTGTTTGAATTGCTAAACGGTTGTACCCGACGAGATTTCGACAAGTAAGTTCATGTGATTAAATAAGCATGATATTCATGTTATTGTTGTTACACTTGAAATCTATTTTGCTATGGTTGTATTGATTTATATGTTAATGATATTGTGTATTGGAACATGATGTACCCATGAAGTAATCGATAGCTCAAACGTCGATAACATGTGATTGGATGATTGAATATAATGGAAATTTGATGAAACATGATATTTCTTTGAAACGAGTAAATTTGTATGTAAATAATGTATCGATTCTTTTTTTATATTATTATCTTTTATTATTATATGAGATGTAGCTACCTATAGAATGATCATTTGAAGTAAATTACAAATCAAAATTGACTAAGAATGAATGAGTTTGTTAAATATTGAAAAGTGAGGAATTTCCTGGTTGAACCTTCGAAATAGAAATGATATGAATGATCCATTGTGGGAACACATGTGTAGTACTATGTGCAGGCTACTATGTGTTTAAGACGATTTTAGGTCACATGTGTAGTACTATGTGCAGGCTACTATGTGTACCAGATTGTTAGGTCGCATGTGTAGTACTAAGTGCAGGCTTCTTTGCATACCCGATAGCTTTGATCATGTGTGTAGTACTAAGTGCAGGCTACTATGTGTATCAGATGGTTAGGTCACGTGTGTAGTCCTAAGTGCAGGCTACTACGTGTACCAGATTGTTAGGTCACACGTGTAATACTAAGTGCAGGCTACTGTGAATACTAGAAAGCTTCGGTTACAAGGGTAGTCATATGTATAGGCCACCGGGTATCTTTTATTATTCTGATGAGTTCAATGGGAAATCGACTAAGTGAAAATAAATGTGAACATGACCATGTGATGAATAATGCAGGTATATGTTTGTGGAAATTTATGAGCAATGTGCTCGATAGTTGAGCAAATTTTTGATAAGATGGAATGGAGTTAGTGAAATTATGTAAGAGTGAAATTTGTAATAAAACAATTTTGGACAGCAGGAGTTGTGTAAATTTGAAAAATCACCAAAAACAGTGGAAATCAAATTATAAGTTGAATAAGATATGAAATAAAATCTTATTGAGTCTATTTTCAAATGAAGGAAATAGTGTGAGCAAAAGAATTTCATATTGTAAGATATTTTAATTTTTGTGAGACAAAGTCAGAATGATTTCGGAATCCCCTGTTCTGATTAGGGAAAATCATTAGAAATTGTACAAAAATAATTATGGGTTATAATTTATATGCTTAAAATCTTTAATGAGTTTATTTTCGAAAGAAACAAACGGAAACATTATCCAAATCTTGTACAAAGAGATAATTAATTTTTAGTACAGAGGGGTTGGAACTGTCGAATAGCAAAGAGACTTTGAATAATAAAATGTACTTATTGGCTATACCAAAAATTCTGAAAATTTTATGGTAAGAAGATATGTGAGTTTCGTTTTTCAAGGAAAATTAACAGATCTTAATTTTGAGTTCTGTAGCTCCGGATATAAATAATTTAATCACTGCGACTTGAGAAAATAGCTTGACTGGACTTTGAATAAATAGAAAGAATTTGAAAATAGCATGTTAATACATTGCTTATTATTTTTCATGCGAGCTTACTAAGCGTAAAGCTTACTCCCTCCTTTCTATTCCTTAGTGTTCTCAGGTAGGCTCGGGTTTGGAGATCGTCAGAGACAGTATCACACTATTAAGCCAATACCTTTGGAGTATTTATACATAAGTTAGAAATATCAAGTGAGTGGCATGTATAGGGACCTAGTTTTATAACATGTGTTATTATAATTTGGCCAAATGTATTGGCCTATATTGTGCTATTGATTACGACTTGTAAATCTAGCTATTCATGTTGTGTCTAATAATTGTGATGTGAATATACCTGTTTGCCATGCATGGTTGGTAATATTTCATGTGTGTTGAATGCATGTTTTATGACCAATCGAGGTGGTCATGACCATGAATTAAATGTGTAATGTAGAAATAAAATGATAATGCCTTGAACATGGGTGTTTGATGGATAGTTTGGTAACCATGGTAAAATGGTATAAAGCAAGAAATAGTAATAATGTTAAATTGAATATGGAATTGGTGTAGAATGTCTTAATCAAGCATATTGTTTTATGCATGTGAAATGTGGACACTATATAAAGTTATGACTTGGCTAGAAGGTTATGCTTGATGATAAGTTGGAATTAAATAGACATGAAGATAACTATGGTATAAAGGTATAAGTGGTAAGGTATTTGATAAAGCCAAATGAATAAGATATGGTGTGTCTAGACTTGATTTAATATGATAATGTGTAACACATGTATGTTGATAAGTAAATGAAATGTCTGCATCATAATTAAGGATGTTGAATGCTTCTAGATCCATGTTTGTGTGTGTGCATGTAAAGGGTGACAAAAAGGCTTGAAAAATAGCTTATGTGCTGGCCACATGGGCAGAGACACGCCGTGTGTCTCAATCATGTAGAAGACACGGTCTAGCACATAGGCGTGTGACTTGGCCATGTGACACTTATTTGTTTGTTGACATCATAAACAGAGAGTTACACGGGCTGAGGACACGGGCATGTCTAGAGCCACACAAGCGTATGAGACCACACGGCCTACCTACACGGGCGTGTGACTCTCCAAAACATGAAAAATTTTCTAAGTGATGTAAAACTTTCAGAGGTTCTTGGTTTACTCCTGAACCCCTTCTAAAGTATGATTTGAGTTTCATAGACCCAAATAAGGGACTACGTATATATGATTGAATATTTTCAAATATGAATGAAATTTTATGGCCGGGTTTGCATGATTGATTGCAATTAAGTCCAAAAATGCCTCGTATCCTATCCCAGCATCAGACATGAGTAGGGGGTGTTACATTTACTCGTAGACACGAGTCATGTGTTATTTGGGAATTTAGTAGTAGCCTAAACCCCTACTCTAAATTCTGAGTGCAATTGTAACGCCCCGAATTTTGGGCCTAGAAGTATTAGGCTTTGAGCATGGGAATAGTTAAGAGACAGCACATAAATGTTCAGTTGTGCAAGAAAGTGACACAAATGCATGTCTGCTTCAGTGGTTAAGTTTCCTGGAAAGAGTTTGAGAAGTCATGGGTTCAAGCCTGGTCATGTGCAAAAATTTTGTTTTTTTAAAGAATAAACCTGTCTCTAATCAGTAGGCTTTTAAATAAAAATGGGTGAAGCATGACATAAAGATCCTGCTGTTCTAGGGGGTAAGTGGCGTGTTACCTATGCTAGGGGGATGAGGTTTGAATCCCGGTGAAGGTAATGGAGTGTATTATTTTGCTGCTCTTTCCATGTGAGTAGTTGAGGTTGACCGAAACTCTACTGAGTTGAGTGGAGTTTGAATTGGTGATTGAGGAGATATTGATGGAGGGATTTTAAGAGGGATTTGGGGAGGAAATAGTGGGGAGTTGAGGGGAGAGGTAGTGTTGTGCCAAAATTGAACTTTGGGCACTCAAGAATTTGGCCTGAATGCTATGCTTCTCATTTTCGGTTTTGCCTGCTCTTTTCTGTTTGAAGGCCAATTGTGGTAGGGGTTCCATTCGAGTATTTTTCTATTTCATCTATTTCATCTTTGGCAACCATTTCTTTGGCCGAACACTTTCTCTTCTCCCCTCAACACAGTCGAGTCTTGGTCTAGTTCGAGCTTATTGCCTCTCTTTCCCTTCCTTCCCCAATCGATTCTTCGTTTGGCCGAGTATGCCTTCTTCCCCTCCTTCCATTCTTTTTGTTAACAGATTTCCTTTCTCTTCATCTTTCTATGGTGATTGAATACCCCATACTTCTCCTCTCTGTTCACTCTCAAACCATTTCTCTTATCATCTCTTTCTATTTGGTACACAGGCCAAATACTTCATCTCTCTCTCTCTATTTTCTTTTTGGTTTGGCAATTATTCTCTGACAAATAGAACTTCTTGAGGAGTGAAGGAGTTTACAAGTAATACTGAAGCATTTGAAACCTTTCTTTCGTCTCTCAATTGAAGGTAACTCTATTTGTAATCATCGTGTTCAACTGGGGTATGTTGGCTTGCCTTCATTGGTGTTGGCCAAATGCATCTTTCTATAAGTTGCATATGTTGATTCAAGCCATGTGTTTAAGCAATCATAATTAATAGATTTCGCTGGTAATGTAGATATTCGACAAGGAGCATGTGATCAATCTTGGTCAACGGTTTAAGAGGGCTAAGCCATAATTGTTTAATCAAGGCAGGTAGTAATGATAAGTTGGGATGGTATTAAGAGATGTTGTTAACCCTGTTGCCAAACGAATAATAGAATGCCTTGATTGAATGTAGATTTTGATGCTCATGGTCTTTTAGCACGTTTCACGAACAAGGTGTGTAATAACACTGCCCCTAATCGTAAATCGACAAAAGTCGAAATAAGAGACCATCGACGCTACATGGGCGTGCGCTCGCTCTTGTGGTAGTCTAAATACCTAAACATGGGCATATGAATGTTGAGGCCGTCCATGAATGATTTCATTGGGCGAGGTTGTTTCGAACTGGGCCATTTGGGCCCCACGGGCATGTTGGCCCCACTCAGGTGAACCACACGGGTGTGTGGGAGAATATTGGGCCAGGCTATGTATCCACATGGGTAGGACCATTTTTGGGCTATGTGGGCCACATGGGCCCTCAATATGGGCCTTAGGCCCATTTTTATTGTTTAATTGTTAAGGTTGCGCGGGTCACCCGAGACGACTATGGACCTACTGTTGGTTTGGTATGTGTGCCTAGACCTCAAATTGATAAATGACTATTTTTCCCTTATGTGGTAAAATTATTGTTTTTCCTTTATGTGGTAAAATGACTATTTTGCCCTTATGTGGTGAAATGACTGTTTTTCCTTTATGTGGTAAAATGACTATTTTGACCTTATATGGTAAGATGATTGTTTTACCCTATGTGATGTATACATATATGTGCATGTATGACCGTATTTTAGCATGTTATTTAAACTGTAGTGGATACATGTATGATTCTATGATATGACATGGCATGACTGTATGATACATTGCATGGGGGTGGGTTTATACTGATCGGAGGAAGTGTATTGAAAGGCTTCGAGCCTAAATTATTGGCAGCCCAGCTGCATATTACTGCTTAGTGCTGCAACTGGTGCTAATTCTGGAGTGTAGGGATGGGTGGGTTGATTATATCCCCATATGTAGTGTAGGGTTGGATGGGGATGGAGTGTGGAGGCTGGATGGGTAGGACTTGTATACTGTTCTGCATTGATTATTGTTACTATAATTGGCCAAGGCCCAAACACATGACTGTTTCTGTATTGAGATGGGCTAAAGCCCAAACTGATATTGTCACTGTTACTAAAAAGGCCTTAGGCCCAGACTGCGTTTGTTTTCTGACTGTTTGCTTATATGGGATTACACACTGATTTTTCATAAACTCACCCATCTATTTATCTGTACAGGTAATCCCCAGGCTTAGGTGAGTCGGTGCTGCGAGGGACTCGAAGGTGGCCACACAACTCTGCGTAATTCTGTATCTATTTTTTAAATTATAACTAATTTGATTTTGGGTATTTTATTGTAATAAGGCCTCTTTGGATTTTATTTTTAATTGGGGATTTTTATTTGCATTGGTTTATAACTGCCAGTGATTGGAAAACTCGAGTTCTCAAAAGAAACAATATTTTTACAAAGTTAACGCAAGTACACAACTGTTTCAAAAAAAACTTCTGCTGTAAAATGATATTTTTTGGAAATGAATAACAATTTTGAAGTAAATCTTTTTTGGTTAGTGATGCAAGTGTTGAAATGAATGACAAAACTCAGAAACACACAAAAGAGTTTAAATATATTGTAAGAGTTTTCATCGATATAACACTTCACAAAAAACATCTAATGTGACATCGCCAGATTCAGCCATAACGTTTAGGTCGGGTTTGGGGTGTTACATTTAGTGGTATCAGAGCTAAGTTGCAAAACTCGACTGTGGATTTGGGTTTCTTCCAAAACATGGAATTTCTAAAAGAACTGTTTTTAAGGATTTGAAGTATTTTGAAATGTTATACTGAATGTGTGGTACACGGAGTCTCCGCGTCGATCTTATAAGTTCTCTCTGAAAACTGTATTTGGATTTTGACTGAAACTGCCATAGGTAGGATTACCAAGACTACTGTAGGTAGTATACTGTACTGCAAATTCTTTAGTAATGTATACTAAAACTGTAGAGAAAATGGTAGACATCAATAGACACTACGTTGTGCGAAATAAAACTCTACACTTTTGATACTGTCTCTATATAAGATCTATTAATAAACAACTAAAACTATAAACTGGTCTGTATAAAACTATTAATTCAGGATAAAACACAATTCAATAATGAGCACTAGATGTTCTAGGTCTCTTGATCATGCGGCTAGGGACGACGTGTTGTTTCAGACTAAGTTGTGAATTTTGGAGAGGGTCGCTGGGCCCAATACTGGTGCTAGAGGCCATAGGGTTGGTTATGGAATGACTCTAGTCCAATGGGGTTGAGCTCTTTAGGGGGTGTCAATGGTGTCACCCTTAATGTGGTTGAGTATTGGATTGACGCATTGTCCCAGTCTATTTATAGACTGTACTGAAAACACTCAAGTTAAATGTGGTATTATTTTGGAACTAGAGTGCACAGTGGGAACGTACTGGTGTAGTCTGTGTTATGCGATTGATCTGATAGTTGGAAATTTAGGGGATGAAATTTCTTTAAGGAGGGGTGAATTGTAATGCCCCAAATTTTGGGCCTAGAAGTATTAGGCTTTAAGCATGGGAATAGTTAGGAGACATCACATAAATGTTTAGTTGTGCAAGAAAGTGACACAAATGCATGTCTACTTCAGTGGTTAAGTGTCCTGGGATGAGTTTGAGAAGTCCTGGGTTTAAGCCTAGACAAGTACAAAAATTTTGTTTTTTTAGGGAATAAACCTTGTCTCTAGTCAGTAGGCTTTTAAATAAAAATGGGTGAAGCATGACATAAAAATTGGTGGGGAAATAGTGGAGAGTTGAGGGGAGAGGTACTGTTGTGTTGAAATGGAACTTTGGGCACTCAAGAATTCAGTCTGAGTGGTATGCGTCTCATTTTCGGTTTTGCCTGCTCTTTTCTGCTTGAAGGCCGATTGTGGTAGGGGTTCCATTCGAGTATTTTTCTATTTCATCTATTTCATGTAACGCCCCCGTACCCGAGACTGTCTCCGGAGTGGAGTACGAGGTGTTACTAAACTTAATTCATTAATTAAACAGCTTAAACAATTTATTTTAGAATTTCCAGACAAGCTGGCTAACTGCGTCACAGTCGCTTAAAAATTTGTATCTCGAGTTCTGAAAATCGAAATTAAGATCCGTAAATTTTCCCTGAAACTAGACTCAAATATCTATATACTAATTTTTTCTAGAATTTTTGGTCGAGCTAATTAGTACAGTTTATTGATTAAAGTCTCCCTTGTTTTAGGGTTCGACTACTCTGACTCCTGTGTATTACGAATTAGATATCTCCCTGTACAGAGTTTCAATGATTATTCTGTTTGTTTCTCATAAAACTAGACTCAATAAGGAATCTATAAATATAAAACATTACTTCTAATTATTTTTGTACAATTTATAGTGAATTTTTAAATTCAAAATAGGGGATTCAGATACCACTCTAACACTGTTCCATGAAAACTTAAATATCTCATAAAATATAACTCATTTACCTGTTTTGTTCCATCCATATGAAAATAGACTAATCAAGATTTGATTTCATAAGTTATTCATCTTTTAATTCCATTTCTATTATTTTTAGTGATTTTTCAAATTCATGTCACTGCTGCTGTCTAATTCTGTTTTGTGGCCAATTTTACCTTTCCAAGGATTTTCATGGTTTAGTTAAGACATGAAGCATACATGTTATCATATATAAACTTGATTAGCCATTCCAATAGCTAATCATTTACAAACCCTTTTCTTACCAAACCAGAACCATATCATATGATCATTTGCACAAAGTGAGTATATTGCTATACATGCCACACTCAAAATATACAAGCCATTTTACCAATTTAGGTCTTCGAATAGTGTGAACGAGCCTTTGACCTATCCTGATTCTCAAGCCGGCTTGTCAAAACTACAATGAATGAAAAGGAGAGAGTAAGCATAAATGCTTAGTAAGTTCACATGCAAATAACAAGTAACATGATCATGCAATCCAACATAAACATCATTAAGACACTCATATCATAAGAATACTTACTATCTTACCACAATTTTGTCTTACCAAGTTCTCAACCAAGGATTAAACTCATACCTGTCCATTTTCACTTATTCAACACATTCATCATCGAATCACTTTCGTTTTAAGTATTCTCCATATTCTCTTAGGATTCTCTCGTTGAACACATCGGAATATAATTTCAGATACGCGGATAGTGTGCACGTAAGGGTTATACTCATAACTGAACAAGCTCAATAGCTTTTGAAATCTATGTAGCCAAGCTACCATGAACTTTCCCATAAATGAACTCAGACTCAACTCAACGAGCTAGGCCGTTCGCATCCATAAGTGAACTCGGACTCAACTCAACGAGCTCGGATGCCTAGTTACATCTCACGAACTCGGACTCAACTCAACGAGTTCGGAACTCAACCATCCTAGTGACATGTCACTTGTACCCTAATCTATTCCCAAGGTCCAAACGGGATTCTTCTCAATTTTACATTTTGATCACCTTCTTGGAATTGTAAAAACGATACTTGCTAACATCTCATACTTATTAAGTTGTTCACATAATTTGCATATTACCAAATAATAATTCACAAAGCATAATATTTCATGATAATAAATATCATATCATACAAATATCATTAAATCACTTAAAATAAAAATTATGTTACCTTATTTACACATGAACTTACCTCGATACAAAATATTAGCAATCGAGCCTATTCCTCGTAAACTTTGTTTTTCCCTCGATCACGACTTGAATCTTGTTTCTCTTGATCTATAATACCAAATTAATTTTATTTAATACATACATTCATCAAAACAGCCCCTAATACGAACATTCGAAAAATTACCATTTTGCCCCTAAACTTTCACATATTTGCACTTTTTCCCCAAGGCTCATAAATTAAACCTCATCCTATTTTCTTATGTTTTATGACATGCTGATCATTTTTCCCTTATATGGAAACATCAAATTCACACTCTAACATGTACTTATGAATATTAGGTATTTTACCGATTAAGCCCTTTTTACTCGTTTTCACTTAAAACCGAGTAGCACAAGTTGTCTAACATAATTTAAAACCTCATATTCTATCATAAAACACCAAAATACACAAATTTCACCTATGGATATTTTTCCAAATATGAACCCTAGGTTGAATTATTGCTAGCATAAGCTAAATCGAGCTATCGAGATTTCAAAAACATAAAAATCATTAAAAACGGGCATAGAAATCACTTACAATCAAGGCTTAAAAGTGTTGAAACCTTAGATATGGTGGAGAGAAAAATTTGGCAGCAACTTATGGAGAAGATGATCATTTTTGTGTTATTTTTCCCATTTTATTTCATTTAATATCCAAATGACCAAAATGCCCTTCCTTACTAAACTTTCAAAAATTCCATCCATGTCTAATTTTTGTCCATAAACTTAGAAATTGGTAAAATTGCTATTTAAGACCTCCTCATTAATATTCCAAAGTAATTTCATACTAAAAACTTCTAGAATGCAAGTTTTGCAATTTATTCGATTTAGTCCCTAATTTCAACTTAAGCACTTTATGCATAGAATTTCGTCACGAAATTTTCACACAATCATGCAATCATATCATAAACCTCAAAATAATTATAAAATAATTATTTCTATCTCGGATTTGTGGTCACAAAACCACTATTCTGATTAGGCCCTAATTCGGGATATTACAACTCTCCCCCCTTTTAAGGATTTTCATCCTCGAAAATCTTACCAGTAAACAGGTGTGGGTATTTATTTCTCATAGTTTCCTCAGGTTCCCATGTAGTCTCTTCTACTCCATGCTTTTTCCACAATACTTTCACGAGAGCGACACTTTTATTTCTTAGTTGCTTGACCTCTCGAGTTAAAATCTTAATCGGTTCTTCTTCGTAAGTTATATCCGGTTGTAGCTCAATTTCTGTTGGTGAAATTATATGTGAAGGATCCGAACAATACCGACGTAGCATAGATACGTGGAACACATCATGCATCTTCTGTAATTCAGATGGCAATGCTAACCAATAAGCTACTGGTCCAACTTTTTCAATTATTTCATACTGTCCGATAAAACGCGGACTCAACTTGCCTTTCCGTCCAAATCTAAGAATTTTCTTCCATGGAGATACTTTTAAAAATACCTTACACCAACTTGAAACTTGATTTCCTTTCATTTAAAATCCGCATAAGATTTCTGTCTATCCGAAGCAGCTTTCAAACAATCTCAAATCACTTTCACTTTTTCTTCAGTTTCTTTTATTAGATCAACTCCATAAATCTGATTTTCCTTGAGTTTAGTCCAATACAATGGCGTCCGACATTTACGACCATACAATGCTTCATAAGGTGCCATCTTCAAACTCGTCTAATAACTATTATTATAAGCAAATTCTATCAACTGTAAGTATCTTTCCCAACTACCTTGAAATTCCAATAGACAACATCTGAGCATGTCTTCAAGAATCTGAATCACTCTCTCTGACAGTCCATCAGTTTGTGGATGAAAGGCGTTGCTGAAATTTAACTTCGTACCTAATGCCTCTTGCAACTTTTGCCAAAATCGCGAAGTAAATCTTGGATCTCTATCCGAAATGATTAACAAAGGTATTCTGTGAAGTCTAACAATCTCTCTAATATACAATTCAACCAACTTATTAAGAGAATAATCCATACGTATGGAATAAAATGAGCCGATTTAGTCAGTCTGTCAACTATTACCCAGATGACGTCTTTCTTCCCCGAAGTTAACGGCAACCCTAATACAAAATCCATAGTAATCCTATCCCATTTCCATTCAGGAACCATGATAGGCTGGAGTAGTCTTGAAGGTACTTGGTGTTCAGCTTTCACTTGTTGACAACTTAAGCACTTTGATACAAACTCGGAGATATAACTTTTCATTCCACTCCACCAATACATTTTCTTCAAGTCATTATACATTTTCGTACTGCCCGGGTGATCCGCCAAACAACCATTATGTGCTTCATGCAAAATCTTTTGAATCAACTCATCATTTATTGGTACACAAATTCAGTTTTTAAACATCAAGCAATCATCAAAACCGATTCTGAAATCTGACCTCGTATCAATCTCACATTGTTTTCTTTTGGCTTGCAAATCTTCATCGCTTTTCAGAGCTTCAAAAATCTCTTGTAAAAACATCAGTCTTGCTCTTAACTCTGCTAGAATCGAACCATCATTTGATACCTTTAACTGAGTATTCATAGCTCTCAAAGCAAATAGCAACTTTCTGCTAAAGCATTGGCAACCACATGCGCTTTTCCTGGATGATAGTCAATAACAATCTCGTAACCTTGCAATAACTCCAACCATCTTCGCTGTCTCAAATTCAAGTCTTTTTGTGACATCAAGTACTTAAGACTTTTGTGGTCGGTATATACTCGGCACTTTTCACCATACAGATAATGTCGCCAAATCTTCAAAGCAAACACTATAGCAGTTAATTCTAAATCATGAGTCGGATAATTCCTTTCGTGAGATTTTAACTGCCTCGAAGCATAAGCCACCACTTTTCCTTCTTGCATACGTACACATCCTAAGCCATTTCGAGAAGCATCACTATACACCACAAATTCTTTACCTGATTCGGGTTGTACCAACACTGGTGCTTCAGTTAATAACTTTTTCAATTCTTCAAAACTCTGTTGACATTCTTCCGTCCACTCAAATTTAACATCCTTTCGGAGTAGTCTAGTGATAGGAGCAGCAATTATAAAAAATCCATTTACAAAACGCCAATAATACCCAACTAGCCCCAACAAACTTCTAACTTCGGTTACATTTTTTGGTGGTTTCCAATCAACAATGGCCAAAATTTTACTAGGATCAACCCGTATACCATCACCTGAAACAATGTGACCCAAAAATCCAACTTTTCGAAGCCAAAATTCACTTTTACTAAACTTGGCATATAACTGCTTATTTCTCAAAGTTTGCAAAACTATCTTCAAGTGTTCGGCATACGCTGTCTCATC
This sequence comes from Gossypium arboreum, assembly GCF_025698485.1. Classification (NCBI taxonomy): domain Eukaryota; kingdom Viridiplantae; phylum Streptophyta; class Magnoliopsida; order Malvales; family Malvaceae; genus Gossypium; species Gossypium arboreum. Next base: position 30,141,506 of record NC_069078.1, read on the forward strand.
TTTCGAATAAATTAAGATGTCATCTATAAATACCACAACAAATTTGTCCAAGTATGGCTGAAATATGCTATTCATCAAATCCATAAACACAGCAGGAGCATTTGTTAACCCGAATGGCATAACTAAAATTTATAATGACCGTACCTTGTTCTAAAAGCGCTTTAGGCACATCCGACTCTTTTACTACTTTTGGTAGTACCGGATCTCAAGTCAATCTTTGAAAACCATGTCGCTCCTTTCAACTGATCAAACAAATCATCAATTCTCAACAACGGATACATGTTCTTGATTGTCACCTTGTTTAATTGCCGATAGTCAATACACAATCTCATAGAACCATCTTTCTTTTTCACAAATAACACAGGAGCACCCCAAGGTGAAAAACTCGGTCTCACAAAGCCTTTGTCAGTCAACTCTTGCAATTGCGACTTTAATTCTTTCAACTCTGCTGGTGCCATTCTATACGGAGCAATCGAGATCGGAGCTGTTCCCAGTATCAAATTAATACCAAATTCTACTTCCCTGACTAGAGGCAAATTCGGCAACTCTTCTAGAAATACATCTGTGAATTCACACGCAATCGGCACTAATTCAACTTTCTTTTCAATTTTTTGTATTAATTACATACGCCAAATAAGCTTCATAACCCTTCCTCAAATATCTCTGAGCCGACATCGAATAAATCACACTAGATAATGCCTCTGATTTGCCTGGTTCTACCCGCAAAATTTTACCACTTTCACACTTTAAATCTATAACCTTTTCTTTGCAATTTACTATAGCATCATGCAATGCCAACCAATCCATACCCAAAATAACATCAAATTCATCAAACGACAACAACATCAAGTCGGCCGGAAAGTAATGACCCCGAATCATTAAAGGACATTTCTTGCATACTTTATCAACTATCATACATTTGCCTAATGGATTCGACACTCTAATCATAAATTCTGTGTACTCAACAGGTATATTCATACTAGATACCAATTTCATGCACACATATGAATGAGTAGAACTAAGATCAATCAAAGCAATAACATTAACATCATAAAGAGAAAATATACCAGTAATCGCGTCGGGTGAAGAAGCATCTTCACGTGCTTTTATGGCATAAGTTCTAGCTGGAGTCCTTGCTTCAGGTTTAGCAGCTAAATCTCTGACTACATTCTTGCTACTTGATTCATTTCCAGCTTTTCTCGAATATCTTCCCCTCGAGTCTACACCACTAGCTTTTACACTCTGAAATTTTTCTTTTTCAACTCTCTCTGGGCAGTCTCTAAAAATGATCCGGAGAACCACACCGAAAACATTCATTCGCTCTATATGGGCCAAAATGATTTCTACCACACCGCTGGCACTCGAGCTTAGCAAATCTCGAATTCCCCACACTAGCCACGGAAGTAGTCTAGATTTAAGACCCATATTTTGCTTCTTAGAATTTCCATATGATTGTCCGGCCGAAACCTGAGAACGAGGATTCATATTTCTAGATTTTCTAGATTGTTGTGAGAATGAATTGCTCGTCGATCTTTTCTTCCAATTTTTAGTCTCAGCCTCTACTTTTTTCTTCTCTTTAAGTAGTTCTTCAGCCTTTCAAGCCCGATCAACAAGTACTACCATTTCTTTTAACTCAAGAATCCCAACAAATATTTTGATGTCTTCATTAAGTCCGTCTTCAAATCGTCTGCACATTTTAGCCTCTGTAGGAACATATTCTCTAGCATACTTACTCCACCTGACGAACTCCCTTTCGTATTCAGAAACTGTCATGTTGCCCTGCTTCAATTCAAGAAACTCTTTACGCTTCTGATCAACAAATCTTTCACTAATGTATTTCTTCCAAAATTCTTCTTGAAAGAACTCCCAAGTCACTTTCTCTTTCGGCACTACTGAAATCAATGTCTTCCACCAATGATAGGCTGAATCCTTCAACAATGATATAGCACATTTCAAGCATTCCTCATATGTACAAGACAATTCATCAAATACCCGAATAGAATTCTCAAGCCAAAACTCTACTTTCTCGGCATCATCATCAACGTTTGCCCTGAATTCTTCGACCCCTTGCTTGCGGATTCTGTCAACTGGAGTTCTGTGAAATTTCATCAGATCCATACCTTGAGGCATCGGGTTGAGGAATCAGGGAAGGTGGGAGAGGCTGTGCATTCGGGTTCGTACGAACGAACTCAGTATACCAGGCATTCATCATCTGGAGAAAGGCTTCCCGAGCCCCTTCTCCTCCTCCTTGACCAATAGTAAGAGGTGGATTTTCAGTTGGCACCGCCCCTTCAGCCGGAGCTAGTGCATTACTCTCTACATCATTAGCCATAGCTAGATCGGGATCCATTTACTATAAAAAAAATCATTTAAAAGGTTAGAAGTCGTCACACTATCACAATATATATATATATGGCATGTATAGCAAAACCCGAATATACAACACGTTAGTCCGAGAATCGACTAAACCTACTCTGATACCACCAAATGTAACGCCCCCATACCCGAGACCGTCTCCAGAGTCGAGTACAAGGTGTTACTAAACTTAATTCATTAATTAAACAACTTAAACAATTTATTTTTCTAGACAAGCTGGCTAACTGCATCACAGTCGCTTAAAAGTTTTTATCTCGAGTTCCGAAACTTGAAATTAAGATCCGTAAATTTTTTATAAACTAGACTCATATATCTATCTACTAATTTTTTTCTAGAAATTTTGGTCCAGCTAATTAGTACAGTTTATTGATTAAAGCACCTTTCTGCTTGTGGTTCACTACTCGATCCCGTGTATTACTTAATCGATATCTCATTGTAAAGAGTTTCAATGATTATTCCGTTTGTTTCTCATAAAACTAGACTCAATAAGGAATCTATAAATATAAAACATGACTTTTGATTTTTTTTACAATTTATGGTGAATTTTTAAATTCAGAACAAGCATTTAGATAACACTCTAACCTTGTTCCACGAAAACTTAAATATCTCATAAAATATTACTCATTTACCTGTTTTGTTCCATTCATATGAAAATATACTCATCATATCATAAAAATATCATTAAATCACTTAAAATAAAAATTATGTTACCTTATTTACACATGAACTTACCTCGATACAAAATATTAGCAATCGAGCCTATTCCTCGTAAACTTTGTTTTTCCCTCGATCACGACTTGAATCTTATTTCTCTTGATCTAAAATACCAAATTAATTTTATTTAATACATACACTCATCAAAACAGCCCCTAATACGAACTTTCAAAAAATTACCATTTTGCCCCTAAACTTTCACATATTTACACTTTTGCCCCTAAACTTTCACATATTTACACTTATTCCCTAAGGCTCTTAAATTAAACCTCATACTATTTTCTTATGTTTTATGACATGCTGATCATTTTTCCCTTCTATGGCAACATCAAATTCACACTCTAACATGTACTTATGAATATTAGGTATTTTTACCAATTAAGCCCTTTTTACTCGTTTTCACTTAAAACCGAGTAGCACAAGTTGTCTAACATAATTTAAAACCTCATATTCTATCATAAAACACCAAAATACACAAATTTCACCTATGGGTATTTTTGCAAATATGAACCCTAGGTTGAATTATTGCTAGCATAAGCAAAATCGAGCTACTGGGATTTCAAAAACATAAAAATCATTAAAAACGGGCATAGAAATCACTTACAATCAAGGCTTAAAAGTGTTGAAACCCTAGCTATGGTGGAGAGAAAAACTTGGCAGCAAATTATGGAGAAGATGATCATTTTTGTGTTTTTTTTCCCGTTTTATTTCATTTAATATCCAAATGACCGAAATGCCCTTCCTTACTAAACTTTCAAAAATTCCATCCATGTCCAATTTTTATCCATAAACTTAGAAATTGGTCAAATTGATATTTAATACCTCCTCATTAATATTCCAAAGAAATTTCATACTAAAAACTTCTAGAATGCAAGTTTTGCAAATTATTCGATTTAGTCCCTAATTTCAACTTAAGCACTTTATGCATAGAATTTCGTCACGAAATTTTCTCACAATCATGCAATCATATCATAAACCTCAAAATAATTATAAAATATTTATTTTTATCTCGGATTTGTGGTCACGAAACCACTATTCTGATTAGGCCCTAATTGAGGATATTACATTTCATCTTTGGCAACCATTTCTTTGGTCGAACACATTCTCTTCTCCCCTCAACACATTCAAGTCTTGGTCTAGTTTGAGCTTCTCGTCCCTAGTGTTCTCCTATTAACCGATTTCCTCTCTTTCTCTTCCTTCCCCAATCGATTCTTCTTTTGGCTGAATATACCTTCTTCCCTTCCTTTTATTCTTTTTGTTAACAGATTTGATTCCTCTTCATCTTGCTATGGTGACTGAATACCCCATACTTCTCCTCTTTGCTCGCCTCAAATCATTTCTCTTATCATTTCTTTCTATGTGGTACCCAAGCTGAAAACTTCATCTCTCTCTCTCTATTTTCTTTTCGGTTTGGAAAATATTCTCTGACAAATTGAACTTCTCGAGGAGTGAAGGAGTTTACAAGTAATACTAAAGCATTCAAAACCTTTCTTTCATCTCTCGATCGAAGTTAACTCTGTTTGTAATCATTGTTATAACTGGAGTATGTTCGCTTGCATTCCTTGGTGTTGGCCGAATGCTTCTTTCTATAAGTTGTTTATGTTGATTCAAGCCATGTGTTTAAGCAATCATAATTAATTGATTTCGTTGGTAATGCAGATATTCGACAAGGAGCATGTGATCAATCTTGGTCAGCAGTTTAAGAGGGCTAAGCCATAATTGGTCAATCAAGGCAAGTATTAATGATAAGTTGGGATGGTATTAAGGGAGGTTGTTAACCCTGTTGTCAAACAACTAATAGAATGCCTTGATTGAATGTAGGTTTTGGTGCTCATGGACTTTTAGCACATTTCACGAACAAAGTGTGTAATAGCACTGCCCCTAATCGTAAATCGGCAAAAGTTGAAATAAGTGGCTGTCGACGCTACACGGGCGTGCACCCGCTCGTGTGGTAGTCCGAATGCTTAAACATGGGTATATGAACGTTGAGGCCGTACATGAGCGATTTCATGGGCTGAGGTCATGTTGGGCCATTTTGGGCCGAACTAGGTCGTGTGGGCCCCACGAGCATATGGGCCCCACTCGGGTGAACCACACAGGCGTGTGGGAGAATATTGGGCTAGGCTGTGTATCCACATGGCTAAGGCCATTTGTAGGCTATGTGGGCCACACGGGCTTGTGGGCCCATACGGGCCTGCAATATGGGCCTTAGGCCTATTTTCACTATTTGATTGTTAAGGTTGCACGGGTCGCTCGAGACGATTGTGGACCTACTGTTGGGTCGGTAAATGTGCCTTGACCCCAAATTGGAAAATGACTATTTTGTCGTTATGTGGTAAAATGATTGTTTTTCCCTTATATGGTAAAATGACTATTTTGCCCTTATGTGGTGAAATGACTGTTTTGCCTTATATGGTAAAATTACTACTTTGCCCTTATATGGTAAGATGACTATTTTTCCCTATGTGATGTATACATATATGTGTTTGTATGACCGTATTTTAGCATGTTATTTAAAATGTAATGGATACATGTATGATTCTATGATATGACATGACATGACTGTATGATCCATTGCATGGGGATGGGTTTATACTGATTGGAGGAAGTGTACTGAAAGGCTTCGAGCCTAAATTACTGGCAGCCCAGCTGCATATTACTGCTGATTGCCGCAACCGGTGCTAATTCTGGAGTGTAGGGATGGGTGGGTTGATTATATCCCCACATTGAGTGTAGGGTTGGACGGAGATAGAGTGGAGAGGTTGGATGGGTAGGACTTGTATCTTTATTCTTGCGATTCTTGTTTACGAATCGATTATTATTCTCAGTAATGGGCCAAGGCCCAAACACATGTCTATTTCTGTATTGAGATGGGCTAAAGCCTAAACTGATATTGTCATGTTACTAAAAAGGGCTTAGGCCCAGACTATGTTTGTTTTTGACTGTTTGCTGATATGGGATTACACACTGAGTTTTTGTAAACTCACCCATTTGTTTATCTGTACAGGTAATCCCCAGGCCTAGACGGGTCGATGCTACGAGGGACTCGAAGGTGGCCACACAACAGCTCGTAATTTCGTATTTAATTTTTAAAGTTTAAGTAATTTTATTTTGGGGTATTTTTATTGCAATAAGGCCTCTTTTGATTTTATTTTTAATTAGGGATTTTTATTTGCATTGGTTTATAACTGCTAGTGATAGGAAAACTCGAGTTTTTAAAAGAAACAATGTTTTTACAAAGTTAACGTGTGACAACCCTAATTTGACCCTAGTCGGAATGTGGTTTCGGGACCACAAAACCGAGTCATAAAATTTAGTTAAAATTTTATTTGCATACCTTATATGTGTGGTAGTACTTGTATAAAAATTTGATGTTTTAATTTTTATCTTAGGAATGTGAATCTTGCTTGAAAGGATTTAGTTGAGAGACTTAGAAAATTTTGATAGGTAAATAAGTAAGGACCAAATAGTATTGAAATATGAAAATTTGGGTTTGCATGTCAAAATGCCCCAAATTATGTTGAGTGGCCGGCCAAGCATGGCTTCATTCTTCCAAGATTATGTTGTTTATTATTTAATATTGGTAAGTAATTAAAATAGAGGAGAAATAAAGATTAATAATAAGAAAATGAACAAAAAAAGGGGTGTTCATCCTTGCTATCCTTTAGCCAAAAGACCACGTAAAAGAAAGAGAGAAAAGCTTTGGAGAAATTCGGCCATAATTGTATCTAGGTTGAGGTATGTTGAAGTTATTCCTTTAAATTCATGTATATTTTTGGTTGTTAGTTTGAATTCTATCTATCCCATGGTTGGATTTGGGGTTGTTGGAGAGTTGGGATTTGACAAAGAAGCTTAAAAATTTTAGTTGATACCTTGATGCTATTAACATGTTAGTTATATGGATGTGTTAAGTTGCTTGTTATGTTAGCATGAAAGTTGAAGTTGTTAAGTCATGGTGTTGGAAGTGCTGAATTTAGCACTAAGAAGAGAATGAGTATTCGGCTAACATAGTTGAAAGGGGATGTTGCCGATTTTTAGATTTAGATTATGGGAGTGGCTATAATAGGCATTAAGATGTTGAACTTAAGAAATGTAGTCACATGTGGATTTATATGATATTACAAATAGAGGTGAAGCTATGCTAGATTGGGAAAAAGTCGATCAAGTGTGCATGAGAAGAATTTAGGTGTTTAGATGATGTTATAGATGACATTGTACATGTATATATATTCGGCCATCAAAGTGAGTATGTAGGTGATGTTGAATCAAATTTTTGGTGCACATTCGGTTATGTATATATATATATATACATAAGTATGCCCATTCGTGATGTTACCTTTAATTATGTGTATAATCGACTAAATGGGTAATTAGTAAGAGTGGTTGCCGAATATACAAACATACATATGCATGTGTAATTGAGTTATAAATGTTTTACAAGATGATTAAACTAGTTAATTTATTTATTAAGCCCGAGAAGTTAAAGAAGGGGAATCAAGCAAGGGCAAAGCCAAGGACATCGAGGGTTGGAACCGTTATACCCAACACAAGGTAAGTCCTTAAGCACTTTTTGTGAGAACTCCTTGGATAGATATTTTTCAGAGTGATTGTCCTACTTATTAATATGACCATATGTACAATTTGAGTTAAGTAAATTGCTTTACCATGATGAAACAACATAGGGCACTATGTGTGCAAAATTATGTGGCACTATGTGTGCCGATTGGGAGGTTGAAGCATGAGGGAATCTCAAATGCACTATGTGTGCGATTTACTATGGCACTATGTGTGCGAACATAATAAGCACTATGTGTGCAACATTCGGTTGTTGATATAAATTGTGCATGAACGAGGTAAGTGATTGAGTTACTAACTAAATATCGAAATTGAGGCGGTGCGGTGTATGCATAAATTTATCTAGTGCATTGTGACATCCCTAAATTGACCCTAGTCGGAAAGTGGTTTCGGGACCACTAAACCGAGTCATAATAATAATTAACCATCATAATTGATGCTCATTATATGCATATATGCATGTGTGAAAATTTCATGTTTGGATTTTGTTAATTGTAAGTGAATTTTTATCAAATAGGACTTATGTGAGAAAATTTAGAAATGTGCTAGGCAAATGTAAGGTGGCCTATTAATACATGTGGGAAAGTGTTGTCCTTGCATGTCAAATTAGCCAAAATGAAGCATGATGGCCGGCCATGCTATGAGTGGAAACATGTTGCCAACATGTTTAGTTAGTGGATTATGTAGAAAGAATAAAGAAATGAAAAAAAAAAAGAAAAGAAAGAGAATATGAAGAAAAACAAAGAAAAGGAAAAAAAAAGTGTTCATTCTCTCATTTTCTCCTTGCTTGGCCGAATGTACTAAGAAGAAAGGGGGGGGAAAGCTTGAGAAAATCAGCCATGGGAGTTTGCTAGACTAAGGTATGTTGATGTTATCCATGAGATTCATGCATGTTTTTAGTTGATAGTTTGAGTTCCACCTAACCCATGGTCTAAACCTTTACCATGAAATGGGGATGATATTCGGCCATGGGTGTTGTCTTCTTGGTATCATTGATGTTTGATGTTTGATGTTGTGGTGGTGAGGCATGAAGATGAGTTAAGTTTCGGCTAAGGTGGGTTTGTGTGGATGTCATTTGCATGCTAAGTGTCAAGCTTTGTAATGATATATGTGTATGGTGTCTTTGATGTTGTGAATGGAAGTAGAAGTAAAGTAAAAGAAATTTATGTAGAAATGTGATGTATGTGGATCCATAGGATGTTACAAATAGGTGTGAAGCTATGCTAGAAGAGAAAAGAAATTCGGCCAAGTGTTCATGGGAGGAAAACTAAGTGTTTGAAAGAATAAAAAAATGATGCCATAATTGATAGTATAGGTATTCGGCCATTTAATCAAGTGTGTAGGTGATGTTAGATCAATTTTAGCACATTCGGCTATAGATAGGCATGTTGATAATCTCATTTAGACAATTAGACATAAAAGGGTGGTAATGAGGTTGAAAATTGTTGAATGGCTAGTTGGGTAATGAATGAAGCATTCGCCATATGGGGTAAAAATGGGTCATATGCTCATAAGATAAAATTTTGTGAATTGATGTATTAATGATGATAGTATAGTTGATGTCATGTATATATGTATAAATATTTGGCAAGACGGTTAAACTAGTTAATTTATTGACTAAGCTCAAGAAGCTCGAGGTGGAGAAACAAGCAAAGGCAAAGGAAAGAACATCGAGTAGCCGAGTTGGAACCATTTGCCCAACACAAGGTAAGTCATTAAGCACATATGTTTGATATTGCTTAAATGATTGTAAAATCTATGCAATTGTATTTAATGGGATGCTATATATATATATAAATGAAATTGTATGTGTATGGAGTGATGACAATTGTTGAATGTAAAAGAAATAGTGAAATGTGTAGAAAGTTTACTTTCGGCACTAAGTGTCTTGAACAATACGTGTGTGCGGTGGCGAGATTGGCACTAAGTGTGCATGCTGGAAATATATGGCACTAAGTGTGCATGCTGGAAAAATCTGACCTTTGGGTGTGCGAGCTCGAAGGGTATGGCACTATGTGTGCGGGCTTAAATTTGCGTGGCACTAAGTGTGCGAAATCGAGTATTAAGCCTTTGTGTGCGTACTCTATATATATGGAGGGTGTGTCTCCATCGAGTTGAGTATGGACAGCGGATCGGGTAAGTACCTCGAGATCATGACGAATAGAAAATACGTTCATGCTCGGGGTTGAATTTGGTAAGCCTTAAATCTATGTGATGATTGAAATTGTATGATTGTGATGGAAATGAGTTAGTGTGTGAAAATGCTTCAAATATCTTGTTGTGTAGAATATGAAATGTGGATGTATGACTTGGTATGAGATTGGACCGAAAGGTCCGAGGAATTATGGTATAGATTCGATATGGATGAGTACCTAGCCTCGTTTATTGTTCATGTTGTAGTAACTTTATCAGTGGATTGATGAATGCTTATTACTTACTGAGTTATAAACTCACTCGGTGTTTTCTTGTCACCCATTTTAGGTCTCTCGGACTCGTATTGTTTGCGTGATCGGAACCGTCGTTGAAGTCATCACACCGGCTGAAATCTTTTGGTATTGTCTTCGTTGTTGAAGAACATTTGGCATGTATAGGCTATTATATTTAGTTGAACTGTGGGCTGTAAACTTTAAGCCATGTGAAAATGGCCTATGTGGTCGTCGAGTGGGATGCTAGAACCTATAGCCACGAGTCTTAGAAACTTAAATTTCGATAAGGTGGCCATAATTTGTGTCATATATGATGGATGATTAAGGCCAAGGAAAGATTCATGAAATTGGCATAGTCTACTGCAGTAACTGTTGCGGACAGCAGCAGTGAGATGAGATTGAAAAATCACTAAAAATAGTAGTAGTAGAATTAAATAGTGAGTAAATTATGAAATTTAACCTTGATGAATCTATTTTTATATGGACGAAACGAAACGACCATATGAGCAGTACACTGAGAAATATTAAAGTTCTCGTGAGACAGGGCCAGAACGGTTTCTGGGTCCCCTGTCGCGACTTTGAAAATTTACCATAAATTATCCAGAAACAATTAGAAGTCATGCCTTATATTAATAGATTCCCCTTTGAGTCTAATTTCATTAGAAATAAACGGCATGAGCATTAGAGCTCTGTACGAGATGATATTCAAGTTGTAACGTGCGAAGGTCAGTGTAGTCGACCCCTGTAACATGGGTGACTTTAACTAATAAACTGTACCAATTGGCCCAACCAAAAATTCTAAAAATAAATCCATGGATGGATATATGAGTCTAAATTCAGGAAAAATTTACGGAATCAGTTTCTGAGTTTTGGAACTCAAGATATGATTTTTAAGGCGACAGTGACACAGTTTTCCAGCCTGTCTGGAAATGCCAAATTGGTTGGTACCTTGAGAGGATTTGGCCCGTTAACCCCTCGTGTCCGACACCGGCGACGGTCACGGGTTCGGGGTGTTACAATTTTATTGGTATCAGAGCTATGGTTTAGTCGGTTCTAGGACAACCATAGAGCGTGTGAGTCTAGCTATACATGCCAAATTGTTAGTGCTTAACAATGTGATGACTTCTGACGGTTGAAATTTTTGTTTTGATTAGCGATGGAACCGGGATAGAGAGACCCTTGGCGGATGACGTTGAAAGTGTAGCGGCTGCTCCTGCGCAAGGGACACCGCTGTTGAGCCTCGGTCATCCGCGAATAATCAAAATGAAGGCGAAACAAGCCTTCTTCACCATGATGAATGAGTTGGTCGCGCAATATGCCCGAACTAATCCGGCTGTCCAACCATTCCCGAATTTAAATAATCCACCCAAGAGCCCGTGATGCCATCGATTCTTGATCTGTGAGGCTGAGTAAACCACATGGACTTGATTAGGAAGCGTGGGGCGAGGAGTTTAAGGCCATAGTTACCAATGATGCCGAAAGGGCCGAATTCTGGTTTGATAACACCATTAGAGTGTTTGATGAATTGTCATGCACACTCGATGAGTGTCTTAAGTGTGCTATATCTTTGTTACGAGACTCAGCCTACTATTGGTGGAGGACCTTGATTTCCATAGTCCCAAAGGAACAAGTTACTTGGGATTTCTTTCAAACGAATTTCGGAAGAAATATATTAGTCAACGGTTCATCGATCGAAGCGTAAGGAATTTTTGGAGCTCAAGCAAGGCCGTATGACGATGTCTGAATCTGAACATGAGTTCGTAAGACTTAGTCGGTATGCTCGGGAGTGTGTGGCTGATGAGGTTGCTATGTGCAAAAGATTTGAAGAAGGATTGAATGAAGATTTAAAGTCGCTAGTGGGTATTTTGGAGATAAAGGAGTTCGTAACACTAGTCGAGCGAGCACGCAAGCGGAAGAACTTGGAAAGGAGAAGAAGAAGGCTGAATTTGAAGCAAGAGATTATTGTAAAAGATCGTGAGTAAAGCTCCGTTTCGATAGTAAAGAAATTCGGGGAGGACACTAGTAAGTCGAGGCGTGTGGGAATTTCCATCGAGCCGACCATTGACGGACTCGAGCTACATCGGTAGCTAGTGTGGGCAATAATCGTCAAGAGCGACCTGAATGCCCCCAATGTGGAAGGCGACACCTAGGTGAATGTTGGGGTAAGTCCGTTAACCTGACTTTATTACGGATGTGGTTCAAGGACCACTTCATTAGAGATTGCACGAACTAGATGAGAAGAATAAGATGCAAGGTGCAAGATCTAGTGGGGCGACGACTAGAGGTGAACCCGAGGATTTCAGGAGGTAGGGGTGGTAATCGAGAGGAGCCACCGATCAAATTGTTCGATCTGAGACCGCGCCCTGCTAGAGCATATGCCATCCGCGCCGAGAGGAGGCATCCTCCCTAACGTTATCACCGTACTTTCACTCTTTTCGATACTAATGTGATTGCTTTGATTGACCTGGTTCTACTCATTCTTATATATGCGAAACCTTAGCATCCAAGAAGACTTTGCCTATTGAGTCTCTTGAGTTTGTAATTCGGTGTCAAACCCTTGGGTCATTACGTGCTTGTCAACAAAGTGTGTAAGAAAAGTCCCCTAGTGTTTCGAGGTTCTTGTTTTCCGCGGACTTGATGCTTTTGCCGTTCGACGAATTCGACATTATTCTTGGGTTGGATTGGTTGACCATGCACGATACGGTTGTAAATTGCAAAAGCAAGACTATCGATCCGAGGTCTTGCGAATAACGAGATAATTAGGGTTGAGTCTACGGACTTAAAGGGGTTGCCGGTATAATATCGCAATGTTGGCCCAAAAATATGTAAGAAAAGGGTGCGGCGTACCTTGCGTATATGCTCGATGACAAGGAGTCGAAAAGAAACCCGAATCGTGCGATGGTTTGTGAATACCGGATGTTTTCCTTGAAGAATTGCGGGTTTGCCACTGTTCGGAAATAGAGTTTGGCATCGAATTGGTACTGGTACCACTCCAATTTCGATAGCTCCGTGTCGTATGGCACCAACGGAATTAAAGGAGTTGAAAGCTCGGTTGCAAGAATTGGTGGATAGAGGTTTTGCTCGCCGAGTTTTTCTCCTTGGGGTGCGCCGGTGTTGTTTGTGAAAAGAAGGATGGAACCATGAGGTTGTGCATCGACTATCGTCGACTTAATAAAGCGACGATAAAGAACAAATATCCGTTACAGCGTATCGATGATTTGTTCGATCAAGCGAAGAACCTCGGTGCTTTCGAAAATAGATCTAAGATCGGGCTATTATCGATTCTGAATTCGAGATTGGACGTACCCAAGACGCCTTCAAAGCGAGATATGGTCACTACGAGTTCCTAGTGATGCCGTTTGGGCTTACTAATGCCCTGCGGTATTTATGGATTTGATGAATCGGATCTTGGACCATATCTGGATCGGTTCGTAGTTGTCTTCATTGATGACATTTTGGTCTATTCAAAAAATGAGACCGAACACGCTGAACACCGAGGATAGTGTTGCGAATTTTACGGGATAAGCGATTATATGCTAAGTTCAGCAAGTGTGAGTTACGGTTGAGGAGGTTAGCTTCTTGGGTCATGTGATATCTGCATCGGTATTCGAGTCGACCGAACAAAATTTCGGCCATAGTCAATTGGAAACCTCCAAGGAATGTTACCGAAGTTAGGAGCTTTTTGGGGCTTGCGGATACTATCAACGATTTGTGAAAGGTTTTTCGATGATAGCTGTACCGATGATGAAACTACTCCAAAAGATGTTAAGTTCGAGTTGTCGAACATTGTCAAGAAAGTTTCGATCGACTAAAACTTGTTTAACCGAGGCCCCAGTGCTAAATACAGTAGGAGTTCGGTAAAGAG